>NW_020956151.1:0-5260 GCF_003031625.1 Empidonax traillii | reverse complement strand
TGGAGGTGACAGTGGGGGGTGACACCAAGGGGGTAAGACACAATCCAGCAGGGCCACAAGTGACACCAGAGTGCCCCAGTGGCAAGTAGTGACCCCAGCGCACCCCAGTGAGCCCAGGGCAGTTCATCCCAGTGCATCCCAGTGCACTCCTGTGAGCCCAGATCACTGCAGCCCCATGCATCCCAGTGAACCCCAGCACCTCCCAGGGCACTCTCTGCAATCAAAACACTGCATCCCAGTGCATCCCATCACATCCCAGTGCACCCAAGCGGCGCAGCATCTGAGCTGTCCCCAGTCCCACTGTGCTCAGGATGGGGGTCCCACTCCCCTGGGTGCCCGAGGCTCTGCACCCCAACCTGCCACCAGCATGGGAGCAACTGGGGGGGACTGGTGGGCCTGTGGGTGTCCCCCAGGCTGGGATCCCCCCTGCAGCTGGGTGGGAGCTGTGAGCAGGGAGAGCCAGGCTCCTTGGAATCACCTGGGAGGATGCTGGGAGGGAGTGGAAGGCCCCTCAACATCACCTGGAGAGGAATGTCAAAGAAAAAAGGGGCCCTCAGAATCACCATCGGGGCTTTGAAGGGGATGGAAAGGCCCCACCGTGGGGCACAGCAGGGCAGAGCCAAACCCCACAGGGAAATGGGGATAGGGTGCAGAGCCAAACCTGCCTGACACCCCCATATCCACCAGAAATCCTGCTCAGCCTCCCCTGGATCCCAGCCCAGCTGATGGAGCAAAACCTCCCACGGAAAGAGGAGTTACAGTGGCACAAAGGTGGGTGTCCACAGGCCTGGGACACCCCCTGGGACACCCCCCCTTGCTGAGCCCACAGGACACCCCCTCGCCATGACCCAAGGCCAGACCCAGCCCCTCCCCCTGGGGCAAATCCCGGCCTTTTTTGGCCGTCTCAAGATGTTGCTTTTTCACCCCGATGCGCCGTTCCCATGGCAACTGGAGGGCCCGGCTGGGTAACCATGGCAACGAGAAAAGCCCCATCCCGCTCAGGCAGACACCTTGTGTTTCCCCACCATCACCCAGAGACCCCCAAATCTCCCCGAGGTGCGGGGTGGTGCACCCGTATCCCTCCAGGGGATGAAGAACCACGGGCAGCACCATCCTCCTCCTCCTCCTCTTTCTCCTCCTCCTCCTGCAGCCTTTGGCCTAGGGTGGGGTTACACAAATCACCCCCCCTCACCCCAGTTTTGGAGTCATCTCCCCCTCATCGTGGTGCCTTAATTAGGAAAAGTAATTAACGTGGCCCTGAGCGCCGGTGTCCGGCTGCATCCCTGGCAGAGCCTCCACAGGGAGGAGGGTTCGAATCCCAGCGACCTCGTGGCGGGGTCTTTGTGCCCAGCGGTGCCAGAGCCGGGCAGGCATCCTCAGGCAGTGGGGCATCCCGCTGGGAACGGCCAGAGCATCCACCGGGAACGGCCACAAGGACGCAGCTCCTCCGGCTCTGCCCGCGGAGCCGCCCCGCACGGAGCCCTGCGGAGGTGCCTGCGCTCGCCACATCCCTCTGACCCAAAAACGCGTTCCCAGGGAAAGGGAGATCTGTGCCCGCCAGCTGGCACTCAGCGGTTCCTCCCCGGGCAGCGGGAATGCTGCTCCGGAGCCTGCCCTGGCCCCACTGCGGCTCCCAAGGCAGCGGAGAACAAGGGGGTTTGTTCCCGTGTCCCCGGGGATGAAGCACAGCTCCCTCCCTCAGCCAGCGCCGGCTCTGCCAGCGGCGCGGGTGACGCGCCCGGGTGACAAAGGACTCCCAGGAGTCTTTTCAAAGAGCCCTTGGAAAACCCCTGCGACGCCTCGTCCGTCACCCCTGCCCGCTCTCCCCCGGCCCCCCAGATCCCCCTGGCCCCTCCTGCCCCTGCACCACCCCAGCGCCCCAACACGACCCTGGCAGCACAGAGTATGAACAGATTTAGGATGAAAGAGCCTGGTTTTTGTCACTGAAAAGAGCCCCCACCGCCCACTCTCACCCTCTGCCAAGTGCCTGGAGCGAGACAGAGCGACGCGAGGGCCAAGGGTCGGATTCTGACCCTCCACGTCCCGTTCCCCTCCACCACCCGCCTCTCCCCCACCACTGCCTTCCAAGGAGATGCCAGCAAAGCAGGAAACAGCTCCAGAGCTGCCTTAGGGACACAAGCCAGGGTGTCCCAACCCCCTGCACCGAGGCACTGCCACCCTCCTGCAAGGTCCTCACTGGTGCAACCCCTCCCCAGGCATGGCCGGGTCCTCCTTTCCTTGTCTCTGATGGCCAGACAGGATGCAGAGATCACTCGACCCCATGGGCAGCAATGAGGAAGAGCCCCCAAGGTCCAGGTGTCCCCCCAAAACCACTGAGATGCCAGGTAGGCACAGGATGGGGTTCCCCAGCCCCTCACAATGCCCAGACTCTGCCCCCACCACTGTGCCGGGCCCCTGGTGCCCCTTCCATCCCCAAGCTCCATCCCCCTCCCCAGAGACACCGAGAGGTGCCAGCTGCCCTGGGGCACATTCCAGAGGCCAGGATCCCTGGATCCCTGGTCCCCAGCCCGGTTGCTGTGGTGGGAAGAGGCACTGGGGCGGCCGGCGCCCTGCAGACATTCCCGCTGAATAATGCAAGGATCTGAATCAATATTTCAGCTCATTTTCAAACTTGGTGACACAAAACTGTCTCGGAACTCTTTTTTTTTTCCCCCAGCTCAGCACTGTCTCCCTGCATCTCCCCGAGTTATTTTTAATGGGGAATCTGCATGAGACCGAATTTTGTGACATCCCCCTGCCTTTAATCACGGGCTGGATCCGGCTGCCATCACGACAAGCACTCGGCATCCCGGGCAGAAAGGCAGCTGGGGAATGGCTGTGCCTTGGCAGGGTCTGTCTCTGGGGTGCAGGAGGGTGCTCAGCACCCAGCAGGATGGGGCTTTTGGGGCACAGAGGGGCCATGAGAGGTGATGGCCCAGCCCAGACGGGTTAAAGGCCAGGCTGGATGAAGCTCTGAGCAATCTGGCCTAGTGAAAGGTGTCCCTGCCCATGGCAGCAGGGTTGGAATGAGATGTCCTTTAAGGTCCCTTCCAACCCAGACCACTCCATGACTCTATGATGGGCACGTTGGGATCCTGGTACCCGGCCATCCCCCAGCCCTGGCGGTGCTGGGATTTGGGGCAAGCCCAGCCACACCCTGCACATTTGCTTCCCCCAGCCCCAGACGGTGCATTCTCGAGAACCATCATTTCAACCAACTGGTTCTTCCAGCCCCAAGACGCCCGGAGCTGGGATGGCACCCAAGAGGCACGGCTGGAGCCTCACGCACCCCTGTGCCATGGGGCAGGCAAGGAGGGAGGCCAGGAGCACCCCACGGCCACTGCTGACCTGGTGGCACCTGTCCCTGTGCCAGGTGCTGTCCCTGCTCCCCAGTGCTCCCAGCCTGAGCCCCCACAGGGTGTAGAGCCCAGCGCTGGGGCTGACTTGGCCATGGGTTAGGGGCTGGCAGGGGCTGGCGGGGCAGAGAGGGCACCTCAGGAGTTGCCACCCTCAAGCCCACCTCTACCAGCAAGATAAAAGCCAGGCCCTGGGTTTCCCTTGGAGCAAGAGCCAGGAACAGCCCGGCCAGGGCTCGGCAGGGGCCCCTCAGCATGTCCCTGAGTCCGTTTGCTCAGGCAGGAGCAGATCAAAGGCACCCAGAGCAGGAGGAGTTGAGGACAGACCCCAGCAAATGCAGATCAAAGCCCCTGATGGCCGTTTGGCCCCAGTGAAGAAGCAAATCCTGGCTCTGGTGCCTGGAGCCACCACCCTAAGCAAAGTCCTCCATCCTCCCTCCCCAGCAGGCTTGGAGTGGAGTTCCCACCACCCCCCTCACCAGCACTTGGAGAAGGAGCCGATGGCCACGGTGGGAACATCCCTGTCTTTGTTTCTCCTGCCCATCCCCATTCCTTCCCCAGGGCTGTGACCTGGGCATCACTGTGGTGCAGCAGAAGGGGGAAACACGGAGCAGTGACCCACCGACCGCAGCGATGGGGCTGTCCATGGACACCACCAGGGCAAAGGAGCAGCCCCAGCAACATCATCCAGGTGGGAATCCCAAACCTCCCAGGGCAAATTCCTCCCTGGAGTACAGCCAAGGGCATTGTTCTACCAAGGAGCCATTTAGGCCTTAATTAAGCACTTTAATGTCACCCAACCCACGATTTAGAGGAGCCCAGTCATCCCTTAACCCCAGCGCTCAGGGTATGAACTGCCCAGGGCGAGCCTGGAGAGGACAAAGCCTTGGCAGATCCAAGCCACCACCCTGGTCCTCACACACCAAAAGCCACATCCCTTCCCCATCCTATCCATCCCCAGTCTCCCTGGGGAGCAGCAGGGTACAGGGATGACCCCAAGACCATCTCAGCCACCGCGGGGGGAGCCCCATCGACCCGTCCCCGAGGGGGATCCACTGCACAACGGGGCGCTGACTTACCTGCGACCCTGACAACAGCCCTCTCAGCCGGGTCCAGCACCGAGTCCTGGCTCTTCCTCTTCCTCTGCTCATGGAGGGGTAAATTCCAGGGCAAGGTGTCCCCGGGCGGGCAGGGGGAGAGGCTGCCCGAGCGCTCGCTGCGGTAGGAGCGCTCGCTCCGGCACGACCGCTCGCTCCGGCACGACCGCTCGCTGAGGGTCTCCTCGTCGGAGGACGACATGGCCCAAGGCACAGGCAGGAGGGCGGGCAGGACGTCCCCACGGGCAGCACCCTGCAGAAGGAGCAAACAGCACGTGACACCGGGCCACTGGTGGGGCCCTCCCTGCCACAGATGCTGGGGGCGGTGGAGAAGGGACCATCCCACCCTGGACGTCCCTGCCCTCAGCCCCTGCCCAAACGCCCTCTTGGTCAGGTGAATCAGCCCTGCCGAGGCTCCTAAACGCTGCCTCAGTTTCCCCCTGGCTGGTGTGACAGCTGGGATTCCCGGGGACAGGGACAGTGGCACGGCTGCCCCTCCACCAGCAAAGCCCACACTGGCATCCCCAGCACCGGTTCACTCCCACAAAGCCAAGTCCAGCCTTTTGGGTTCGGTTCCTTTGTGCTCGGCACAAGACGAAGCAGCAGATCGGCACTGCCCTTTGTACCTGCAGGTTTTTCCCCTCTGAGAATGGGAATGGCTTTAAAAATCCTATTAATCATGGCAGGGGAAGATGGTAGGGCTTTCTGGAGCACGCCGGGAGTGAGCTGTGCCGCGTACACACGCTGGGCAAATAAGCACTTTGCATGAGACATATTTAAAATAAATCTCATTGTGTCCTCTAGCAC
>NW_020956150.1:629654-654552 GCF_003031625.1 Empidonax traillii | reverse complement strand
CCACCCCCCGACCACGTGAACAGGCCCATCAATTTTGGTGTCATTGGGTTTTCCTTCCCTTCCCATGGCTGTGTAAACTGTTTGCCTCCTCCAGCACATTAAGGATTTGGAAACTAAGTGTTCACTGCTGGGAGGATTTATATCCCAACCAGCTGTGCCAAGAAGTCAGAGGAATCAAATGGTCTAATCTATTAACTTGTCCTTGGGTAGTTCCAACTGGAGCTTTATAAATTGCTGGAGAGTTCAGTCCATTTAAACTCCATTTCTCTGTTGGTTTGGAAGTGTCAGTGCCCCACACAGGCAAGACTGAAGACCAAATTTAGTCCAGGAGAATGTGGGCATGATTGAAATCAAAGGACAGGTTTGTTTAAGCCAAAGGTAAATTTAGGCCTGAGGGAATTACAGAGGGGAAAAAAAAAAAAAAAAAAAAAAGGAAAAAACATGAGCAGGAGTAACTTGTAGTTCCTTGCAGGGGAAATAAGTCTGACAAATGCAAAGGGAATTCTGTCCATACCTGAGGGAGTGATGGAGCTGAGGCATTGCTGGACAAAAGCAGGGGAATCCTGGATGTGGGGCAGGAGCCAGGAGAGGAGGAAAGGGATGAGGAACATCCCACTTCATGGGGAGGGAGGAAAACCCCTGTTCTCCGAGCTGGTCCACGGTGAGAGATCACAGGCAAAAAGAACTTCCACTTCTGAGGGCTGTAAAGATTTAAAGGTATGCAGGGAAATGTTTATCAACCAGCTTAGGGGATCCACAGATAACTGGCCACGTGTTCAGACACTTCCAGAGGGTGAGAGCAAAGGCCTCACAGCAGCCCTGGAGAAAACTCCATGGATAATTCACGGAAGATACTGAAGAGCCATTTCCAAAGCTCCTGCTTTTCCATCCCCAGGTTTCCAGAGACTCCCCAAGTGAAAAGAGCCACAGAGCCAACTTTCCAATCTTAAATCTCCAGGCAGCATGTTATTCACACAGCTTATGGAGATGTCTTTACCCTCCGGAAAAAAAAATGAAGTTTAAGGAAAATGGCTCCATCTTTGGGGAGCAGTGGAAGTCTCAGGATAACAACGTTAGGAAATCTCCCTCCATTACCTCGGATCCTGCATTTTATTACCAGATTGGTGATAGGAAATTACCAAATAAAATTGGTATTTTACTTGGTAATTTTTTTTTTTTTTCCATGGGCCTCGTCTAACATGAAAGATGGTGATCATCAAATTTATTCAAGTTTTCCTGTCAACAACATCATTAACCAAATCCCTCAATTTCAAAGTAAATAAAAGCATCTGGGCTTCTGCACAGCAAGACTGACTTGCATATTTAAGCCTCATATATAGATGAATCTGCACTGGACCAAATTTGCATATTAATGAAGGACTAATTGCTCTTCGCAGTCAATTTTATGCAGATGAATTTACTCCTCTCAGTACAATTTTCATAATGCTCAGAAAGAGCCCCCCAAAAATGTGAAACTTTTAAAAAGTGCTCAAATGCTCGACAATCAAGGAAGAAATACCATAATGGCCTCAAACAGCTTTACATTAAGTTGTATATAATTCATCTTTTATACTGTGGCTTTATTTTAACTGCCTCCCACAAAGAACAGAACAATCCATGGAATAACTTCAGCCTATTCCCCCTCCCCAGTCTCAAATTTTAACAGCTTGTAACAACCCATTATATTCTCTGCTTTCCAGCTGGAAGGATGGAGCCTGGATTTTTAGGAGAAGTTAAATTTGCTAAATAGGAAATTTTTTTTGTGTTTTCTCCCAGTCCCCCTCATGCCACAGGTCACTCAGGACATTTATTTTTAAGGGATTTTGGTCCAGTTTTGAACTATTAAGAAAAAGCCTTGAGGGCCAAATTCCTGTTGGGTCTCTCCTGGTACAAAAATACCAGGAAAAGGACAGGAAAGTTCAGGGGGAAGAAAAATATCAACAAGTGCTGAGGGAAAATGGTAATATTAGAGGGGGAAAGGGGAAAATATAAATACTGGAGTAAAGAGGAAAACAAGTGGGAATGGAGAGAGAGAAAAATTCGATGTGTGTATTCAGGTCTGGGTAGAAAGAGGAAAACTGAAGGATTTGGGAGAAAGTTGAAGGCAAAGGGAACAAATAAAAAGACAAAAATGAAACCACAAAATGTAACCACAAGAAAGAATGGGAAAGATAATGAAAGCAGGAATAAAGTGAGAATCGAAGAACACACGATGCATAAAGAAACAGATGAGAGAAGACACAAAAAAAATACAGTTTTTCCTAATTCTGCCAGAACAGAAGGGCAGAGTCAGTGGAAATGCATCAGGACTTCGAATTTGCATGTATAGCCTTTCCTCCTGCCAAAGAAAAGAGCCTTATTTTAACTGTGAAGACTGATAACCATAATATTTATATGTAGCATAAAATCACTTACAGAAGAGCATTTGAACCAGCACAGGAACTGCACCGAAGTTTCATCTTTAAATGACTTGGAGGCCTTTGGTAGGAGGGTCCCATTCACCACATCTGCCACATCTCAGCATTCTGGGCCCTTCTCTCCAGCTTTTGCAGGTGGAACATGTGGTGCTGAGCTGCCAGATCTCCTGTGATCCCACAACTTTGTACCTGAGAAGCGATAAGTGAAAAAAAATTAGATAATTAAATAAATAACATTTCATGCTCAAAGTTAAATAATCTTCAGTATAAACATCTTGGACTGAGCTATTGGGTCTTTCCCAAAAAAAAAAAAAAAAGAATCAGCAGCTCCTGAGCCTCTGATGGAAGGTGGGCACAGAAAAGGTCACTTTGCCATCTCTCCTTTTGGTCTTCCCAAAGAAAAGCCACAACACATGGAGCATTTTTAGGGATACGCAAGCAGTGGTTGTGCCAGGCAAGATCCAGCCACTGCAGGAAGAAAAAGGGGAAAGAAAGAAAAAATAAAAGGCTTTAGGGCAGAAGTGTTGGCAGAAAATCTCAAACCAAGGGGAAGGGCGGGGGAAAAAGCCCAAGAAGCTTTCACTAGGGTTCCACAAAAGAACAGCCCACAGAACAAAGACAAACAGTTATAAAATAATAACAGCAATAATTGGAGAAGAATGACAAATACTCCAGCAGGAAAACATTGGAATGCTACTGCTGGAGAATTCTCACCGAGCAGACAGGGCTCAGTTCAGGGGGTCAGCCCGGAACACTTGGCTTTTAAAGTTATTTAAAAACAAATGACAGCTCTTTGGGCACTTTGGGGTTCTGGATTGTTGCTGCAGAAGGCTTTGCTCGTGGACAGGAAGGAGGGGAAATGTATAATGTTTGTAATAACGTTTGTACTCACCATTTGAAAAGCTGGGTTTGAAGTGTCTGGTTGCAGGGATCAACTTGTGGGAGTGGAAACACAGGCCATTATTCCAACAACAACAAGATGTTCCTCCCAGAACGATCGGCTCCTCAGGGGCTGAGGTGCCTCATTCCAATCACCAGGAAAGGTCAACCCGACCAGATTTAATGAGCTGTTTGATACAACAATAAAGGTGCATAAATAAGGGATGAGAAAGGGGCAGCACCGAGTCCAAACAGGCATCTCCTGGAGCACCAGGTCCAGGCTGTTATCACATGATTGACTGAGGGAAGAATTCCCAAGATTTTATAGCCACTACACACAGTTTAGCACTTGGTTATGTGGAACATCACCTGGTTAATATATAGCTTTCATTATTATTAAATATTAATTAATTATTTAAATAAATTAAACATTTAAATATTCTTATTAAGAAAAAAAAAAAAATCCAAGAAACCACGTTCCTAAAGTTCCATGACAAAATGAACCCAATGATATTTCTGGGCTTCAAATTCGTAGATGAAGTCAGATGGTTTGTACAGACTATCTGAGGACTACAACCTCCAAATGAAGTAAGTTGCTATTTCCTCACAGATAAATATGTATATAAGGGAAATATCAGATATTTTCAAGACAGAGTTACTATTTTCAGTGACAAAAAACAACTCTTACTCTGGAATATTCCCTAGGAATGAAACAAAAGCTTTCTTTTACAATAATAAAGTCATTTGCAAGTGTTTAAGTGTTCCATATTTGGGAATGCTGCAGAATATACCCCATTCCAAAGGATGTTGGGAAATCTGATTAGCCTTGTACCTCTGGACAGCGTGGTCAGCACCTGCTGGTGGAGCCAGGTGGGATCCCAGTGTCACCAAATGATGGGGATCAATCTGGAGGCATCCAAATTTTCATCCTCCCATTTCCATTCAGCCCTAAAAATAAACAACCCAGTGCAAACCCAACGGCCCTGCTATTGATTTATTCCATTCATAAAAAAAGTAACAACATCAGGGTAAATTCAATCTAGTCAATGAGGAGTTTATGAGCTTAAATACATCAAAAGGGCACTGAAAGCTAATATATAGTGATTAAATAACAATCTGGGAGGGAGAGACACCCAACTTCCAATTCCATGGCACTGGAACTGCATCCTGACAAAAACTGGGGGTGTGAATTGTTTCAGAGGATGCTGCAGCCATTTGCCCTTTCCCAGAGCTTGGAAGTCCACAAGGCTAATTTATAATTTAACTGAAGTGTATCTCAAATAAAGGTTTTTGATTAAAATCTACATTTCTGTGCCTCCTGGCAGAGCCAATCTTGCTGGAACAGGACATCAGCTGCAACACCAGCAATTCTGGAGCAAACCCCAAACCGTAAAGCGGCTTTCTCCTACTTTAATATTGGCTTAACAATAAAAGAAGAACTTTGATGTTTAATATTTAAACAGTATAATTATTCCTACAGAACTAAGCCCAGGAGGACCCTCAGTGGGTACAGAGTGTGAACCAGCAACGAGGAGGTCGTGGTTCTGCTGCCTGAGGAGGTTTTGATTTGTAGGGGCCAGTTGTCTCTGACCAGAATGTCCAGAAGGAATGTCCAGACCCAAGGATTGGTCTGGTTTGGGGGAAGGTTGGAGAGCAAGTTCTGCACCTGCAGAGCTATTTAGTACCTCACACAGATGGAACAGCCCACTCTGGGCAGGTCTGCAGCCCTGTGAAATCAGGAGGACGTGTCTGCAGCTCTCCCTCTCGTCCCCACTGCTCAGGTGACTCAAATGCACGTTGGCAGCTCCTCTGAAGATTCCAACTTCTCATTTTCCAGAGTGACTTCCAGCTGCATTAAACAGCAACACACAAAAAGCAGGTAGCACAAGCAGTGAAGTCTGAATTTGCATGATTCACACCAAATCTCAGTCATTCTGCTGTTGAACACAAACCACAATAACTTTTACACAGAGTTGCACTGTCCACGGGACACATCGATCTTCAGGAGCAAAGTGATGTGGCTGCACTTCCTGAGGGAACTGAGGGCTGCTAAATCCATCCAGACACCTCCAGCCCTGCTGGTTCCCACCAAATCCAGAAAAATCCAGTCCCCTGGGGGATGATAAACCCCTGTTCAGACCAAATGCCAAATGCAGAGTCTTCTGTATTAAAGGATCCTCTTATTCCTCTCATTCCACAGCTCCTCCTGCCCCAAGTGCAGGGCTGCCTCACTCCCTGGAGATTCATGTAGTTTAGAAAAGCTGAAATCAGAACCCTCAGAAATACCAAATGCATCCATTTCCAATCTAAATTTTAATTCCCTATTTTACCCCAGCAGTGCATTTTATCAGCAGGAATTTCCTGGAGGAATATGCAATGGAGAAGCTCTGCAGAACAACTGAAGGCATGGGAATGAATATGAAAATATTTACTTTGAAACTTCCATTTATTTTTCTCCAAATTGTAGAAAAAAATATAAAAATAAATGTATTTGGTTGTTTGAAATAATTTGCAGACACAGGAACAGAAATACGAGGTGACAGGAGGGAATGGACCAGATCCTTGTGAATCAACTCTGTTTTCCCAGGCACATAAAACTCAAGTGGCCTCAGGTAGATGTAAGTGATATATCTGCAGAATGAATGTTAGGCACCAAACAGCAAAAAGGCTGCTGAGCCAAATTTATCTTAGGGAGGGTTGTTTTGGTTTTTTTTTTTTTTTGCTATTATTCCCTTTCTACATTTTCAAAACATCCCTTAATGCTCTTTCCTTTCAGAAGGAAATGTAAGTCTCTCGAAATAATATTTCCAAGCTCAGCTGCAATCTCCTCTGTGGTAATTCACTCTGGTTGCTTGGTCCTCTTTGTGAGGAACAGAACTACTGGAGAGCAGAAAACAACTCTGTTCTCCTGATACACTTCAGATTCAAATCACTGCAAAGTGCAGACAGGAGAAAGGACTTAGATAAGGGCATGGGAGATGTGGAATTCAGCCATGGTTTCTGTGATGAGCTCTCCAGTAACGAGAGAGAGTGAAAATAAGGAGAAATGGTACTGACCCAAATTCCACAGTTATCATCACTACTTCCTTTAAAACGAATAAATAATTAAAATCATTTACCTTGCCCTTCAGCAGCGTCCACTGACAAATATTTTGCTTTAATATCTCCCTCTGATCTCCATTAAAATACCTTTAGATTGCTACTTCCACTGTCCCAGCTGTTCCAACCCCATCTAACCTTGGACACCAGTAGGGGTGGGGCAGCTCTGGAGTGTGCCACCACCCCCCCAGGTGTGCCATCCCCCCCCCTAGGTGTGCCACCACCCCCCTGGATGTGCCATCTCCCCTCCAGGTGTGCCATCTCCCCCCCTGAACAGCGAGGCTGCAGCAAACTGCAACCACAAGGTACCTCTCATGAGCAGGATGAGCCATCAATAATCATCTCTTTTTTAAGTACAGCATCCTATAAATCCTCCTAATTAGTAAACGAGATGTCTTCTTTTTAGCAAACAATCCCCAGCCTCCCTCCTTATTTATTTCCCTGGATTCAATTAGGTTTGCACCTGCTGGCCCAATCACCTAAATGACACATTGTGGATGGAAGGGAGAAGCTGGGCCATAAACAAGAATTTCATTAGAGTTCCATTTCAAACACTTGCCTGCACTTATTTTCTCTGCTTTGTGGAGAATGTTGCTGCTGGTTCCTCCTCTGTGGCTCTGCTCTCCTGTCAGGAGACACAGCAGCCCCAGCAAGAATTCCTCACTGTCCCTGATTTCTGACTCCTTGGGAAGCAAAGCTGAGGTTTTCCTGCAGGGGAGGCACCATTAGGATAAAAAGGGGAAGAAGTGATTTCCAAGCTGGACTGAAAAATGGATAAAGGTCCAAAAATTTTAGTTGATTGCTAAAAAGACTCTTGGTAAAATGAAGGTGTGGAAATATTTCTACGGAACTTAAAAACCAGAGTTAACAAAACTCAGGGTGGTCATGGGAGATGGTGAAAGCAATGGTCCAGATTCCTGAGTGTTCTTCCCACTTCCCACTGTTACAGGATACATCAATCCACAGTTTCCTTTACAACTGTGGAAAACAATCCGTTATATCTTCACATAACCAATTAAGATACACATAAGCACGAGTTATTCTCCAAGCAGCTCATTTAATCCTCGATCCCGCATCTTTCATTTCCCCAATCCTCTCCCAGATTTATTTCCTTGCTCAGTGCCTTTGATCTGCTCTCAGGTAGATGGGTGTCTGATCCTAGGCAGGGCTCTCAGGTGTTTTGCTGTGGTGTTTCAGATTTTCTGAGGTGTTAAAAGGAAAAAAGAAAAAAAAAAAAAAAAAGATAACATTGCATTATTTGGTATTTATCTTTTGATTTCTTGGTGACACCGAGGGACAGGCATTCCCCCCACTGGAAGCAGGGAAGACACCACCAGGCGTTGAAGTGCAGATGTTTAATTGCTGCAATGGCTCCTGAAGGTGTGAGGAAGGTACAAGGAGTCCAAGATGAGTTCCAAGTGTTTCACTCCATTAGTAGTTCTTGGTTAAGCAATAAGTGCTTTTGTAAGTATTCTTCCATTAATTCTTTCCATTAATGAAGAGAAGCAGTGCATGAGCTGGAACTCTTAAATTAAGATAATGATTATCATAAACAGCTGTTTCATTTGACAGTTTGAGGGACATGGGGGTGCTGGGATTTAGTTCAGCGACCTCAGCTCGGCTGAAGGCTCAGGCCGTGAGATCAATTGAATTAAACCTTCCCTTTGTCTCTAATTGTATCAATCATCAAATCACCATTTAAGGACAGAATTTTTAGGGGGTTTTTTTGTGCACACAAAGCCTGGAGCAGGTGGGAAGTCAAAGCCCTCACACTGCCACGTGCCAACTTCTGACACATCTAAACCCTGAGAAGGAAGCACAGCCGTGACCCAGGCATGAAATGCGTGGGGAGGGAATTCTTCCCATGGAGATGAAGTGCCATGTTTGGAAACTAAAAGGACCTGAAATTCGTCTATGGATTTCTCCCTAAACCAATCCTAAATCCAAGAGTGGCTGCTGCACTTTCTCTGACTTCACTGAAAAAAAAAAAAAAAAAAAAAAAGGCTAAATTTGTGCTTGCTTCCCAGAAGAAAATTAATTTTCAAATGAGGAGGAGGAGCACTCTAATTTCCTTCCAGAAACCCCTGCCTTCTGAATTAGGACCTGCATCCTAATTTTTCCAGCCTCATTTTTATACCCTCTTCACCAAGCTGCTGCAGTCTCTACCTGATTTTGGAGTAATCAGGGGGCACAGGATATCCATAATACCCCAAATCAGCAACTTTTGCATCCCTCAAGTACTAATTTTGCAGTGTTGCCGTTGCAGATTAAAACCAAGAGCCTCGGGAATGTCTGGAAAAACAGGCTTGGTGCTGTTGAGGTCAAAGGAAAAAAAATCTATCCCTGATTTCAACCCTGATAAAATTATTGACACTCATCTCTGTGCGGTACATACCTTAGCAGATTCTGTAGGGAACAACCATAATCCCAGAAATTAGAAACATATCAGGATCTCCTCTCCAACTCGTTAATTTTTACTAATGACCTACATGTGGGCATAACAGACACAAACAATTATTTTTAAAGCTGGTAATATATTTAGTCATTTAACCCCTTAAAAAAAAAAAAAATCCTTTCCATACTTGTAAAGTGTTATAGGACTAATCTGGATAATCTTATTACATGTCAAACATGGTCTTACCCATGGATAACACTTGCTAATGCACTGACACATCCCTGGGAACACAAAACCTCTATTTGTTGGAAAAGAAGTAAAAATGCAGTCAGAGAAATTTAAATCTTGTCACCAAACTAAAAGCAGCGAGTAAATATTAACTCTGTGAAGTGCAAGACAAGTTTTGTTGACCACCGAGGTAAATATTGACTGGAATTAAGCAAATATTTACGTGCTGACGGGAACGGGAGGGATCCCCTTCAACACCACAAACAGAGTTTTGCCTCCTCCATTTCTGGGTTTGCATTTATACCTGGGAACGTGTCTGCAAGGGCAGGGCTTTTTAAAAATCAAAACTGCCTTTTTCTCAGCAACCCAACTGGCTGTGTGTCCAGAGGGCTGGAATATTTTGGCCTTGTCCAAGGCAGAGGTTTAGCAGATGGATTTCAGGCAGAACATGTTAACTCACTTCATGAAGAGCTGCCCAGGTAACAACACCCAAGACTCCTCTTTAACTCATCTCTAAAAAAGGTCAACAGGAAGTTAGTGAAATTCCATTTTATGAGTTATGTTTGAATACTCATTTGGAGTTTAACCTAAAATATATCACACACAGAGTGGAATTGCTGGGGCTGTTCTGTGCAGGGCCAGGAGCTGGACTTGGGTGATCCTGGTGGGTCCCTGCCAACTCTATGACTTACAAAGGCAAATAAAGAATAATTCAGGCTGTAACCCTCAGCAGGTACTACAGATGGAATGTAAATTAACAAATTTATTTACTCCTTCCTAATAAATCCACTCACGTTTACACACAGGAGCATTCCTTGTTCAGTGGAAGGATTCACACATTCTGATTCCCATCAGATTGGGAAAAGCCTAATTTTGAGCAACTTCAAAGACTCTCTTGAAAACTGTGGCACCTTTAAGGGCACCCATTAAAGGATCCCAATGCCGTGATCATGACATCTTCTGACCTAAATACCTCTGCAATGGTTTTACCGAGCCAATGAACACACAAAGTCTTTAATGGCTGAAGATTTGTCGAGTGGCTGTTTTTAACAGACCCTCCAGTGCCACTTTGAGAAAACACCAGTTCAGAAAACGGCTTCTCCACTCGGTGCTGATGCCCAGGGGAACGGCTCTTTCCTGCAGATAAAGGCAGGAGCTGAGCACCCTCCTGTGCAGGGAGCAAAAACTGCAGCTGCCCTTTGTGGCTCCGCTGGCTCCTTCTCATTCCAGGCTTTATCTGGGTAAAAACAAACAAGACCCCGGGATCTCATCTCATTCACCGGCTTTGGAACAGTTCTCTGACAGCACTGCGGTGGAATTACTCTCACTTTGGAATGACTGGAGGAGGAAGGAGCACGCTGAGAGCTTGTGAGATTCCTGGAGACCTCAGGGAACAGGGTGATGTCATTGCGATGTAAAAATATCTGCTTCAAATTCCTCGCCAGTCTCCTTGACAAAGCTCCCGGGATCAGAGTTCAGCAGCGAAATTCAGCTCCTCTGCCGTCACCCCTGGGGGGGATCTTTCCAAATAAATAACGAGACTGATAAGGTCTCTATCCTGCAGTCCCTCAGAGATGTTTTCCTGTGCTCGAAATCCGAACTCAAGGAAGGGTTGGGTAGTTGCAGGAGTTAGTTTGAAAAAAAGAAAAGACTGAGCATTCGAAGCTCGGGAAAAATTCAAATTTTAAAGGTTATTTGAGCCTCTTGGCAAGACTTTCAAACCCTTCAAACAATTTAAACTCTCGTAGTTTTGCAAAAGTCTTCCATACTCAAGCAACATTTTTGGGTAAAATGAAGACAACCAATAAAGCCTTTGAATATTCAGGACATTCTGTAATTCTACAGACTTCTACAAAAAACCCACAATTTTTGTCATATCATTAACTAAAATTGCTCTCCATGTATCTGAGATCAGCTTCTTTAAATCTCACCACAGATGTATCCTGTACATCTCATTTTAAAGCACCAGCTCCTTCCACACCTCCTGCTGAAAAGAAACAACAAAATAAATAAAAATAAAAAAGGGGATACAAAAGATGCAGATTGTAATCCCTCAACCTGCTCTGCAGGAAGATTTCTGCAAGAGCTCCTCCAGGAATTGGTATTAGGATGTAAAATACTTTCATCTAATATTTCTGTGTATAGAACAAGCTCCCAGCAACTTTTAGTCCGGAGTAATGGTTGCAGAGGCAAGCAAGAATTCCACAAGGATCAGTGTCCTCATGCCCTGAACAACCATAGGGAAAGCAGGAACACACCGAGCAAACCTGCTGATGGCACCAAGCCAGGAGGGCCAGAAAATCTGGGATGCTTGTACCTGAGTGTACCTGCACCTGAAAACGAGCCTGGACACTGATCCAGCCAACTCTGTGACATTCCCTGGCATCCTGGGAGTAGAATCCAACTACAGATCGGTAAATTTATTAGCAGGTATTCCACGAGCCAACGTGTGCAAAGACTTCCAGTTTAATGTGAATAATCTCTGAAACCTTTCTTGTGTCAGGAGTCACTGAATCCAGAGGTCATTAATGGCACCAGGAAAACACACCTGTTAAATAACAGCATCCCTGAAGAGTTCCATCCCTTCTAATGAGCTGTGAACTGGGGATAAATCAGCAAGTGACCTGCATGAGCAAACATCATTGATTAATAAGCTGCCACGAATTCATTTCGTATTTCCAGTCCATGTAACAGTGAAAAGCTGTTTGAGGACAACGCTGATTTAAAGCTACATTTGTACTTTAATGCGTTTTATAATTACAAAAAAGAAACAGCTGAAGAAATCTTTTATATTTATACCCTTCCAAGCGGTGTACAGAAGGCATGCATAATTTCCAACCATAAAATACTATTTAAAAATAAAAAAAAAAAAGATTTATAATTGCTTTTCCTGATTCGAGAATCAAATTGGGATTTTATTTTTTTTTTTCACGTTGTCCTTCACAATCCAAACACGCTGTGAGTGACTGACTGAGCAAAGAGTGGGAGAAGGAACAATATGGCACAGCAGAAGCCAAACACAACAGGTCTGTGTTATCCTTGGAAGGATGGGGACGTGGCCATGTAATTCTTCCAGCCAAGCATCTGAAATCTGCATTGCTGCTGCCACTGAGTACTGTGATAATTAGGCAGAAGAATTACACAAATTAGAAGGTCTTCTGAGTTCAGGGGGGCCCTGAACTCAGGAACAGGAGGCCTGTGGGGTTGTTTAATATTATCTGTAATAACTAGCCCAGGTTTCTTCCAGCCCATCAGCCACGGCCCAAGTGAAACGCAGAGGATACGACGCCTGAAACTTCCAGATGAGAAATTCCAGGCACAGCTTCCAAAAACATCATAAAAAGTAGACCAAACTGCTGCAGATGCCTCCTTGAAACCTACCTCCAAGAGGAACAGAGATGCACCCCGTGTTTTCAGCCTCTTCCTTGAAAATAAAAGAGAAGGTTTGCTGTCAGATGGTGTCACCGAACACCAGGCCACTTAACTCTTGTAAATACTTAGTTTTTCACCTCAAGAGCTCTATGTTTTAAGTGCCCGATCTCTCCCTCTCCCAGGGTTACTGACCCCACAGCATTTCTGTATTTCAACTTTTGAATTAAAACAGCCTTACTTTTGAATTAAAACATTTCTAACACAACACAGTACTGATATTCAAAGCTGCTCGGATAGATATTAGCCCCACTTCCCCTGTGAGCTGCATACCTAAACACTCCTAGAAAAAAAAAAAAAAACACCCGAGCCAAGGAAAACAGATGCCATTTCTGGACGCAAAACTAATTTATTCAAGAGCATATTTCGAACGAAAAAAAAAAAACCCGCCCTGTATCTATTTCCTTTCGAGCCTCTCCCGAGAGCTCCCGCAGCATTAACTAGGGCAGCGCTCCCCTCAGGTTTCCTGGGAGGCAAAGCCAATTTCCAGACAGCAGGACTTCCCTAATCGCCGCCGACAAGCCGTCGCAGCACACTTATATTTATATGTCCATACACATCCCTTAATTTCCTTCCTTATTACAGCCTTCGCAGGTTAATTTTAATCGAGGCTTTCGATAAAATTCAGCAGGAACCTCCCGCCCCCCTCCTCCCTCCCCACATTTTGGCGGGGCTGCGCCTGAGGGGAGCCCCCCCCCACACGCCCCTCATGGAGGGGCGAAGGCCCCAACGTTGCCAGAGCAACGCCCAGCTCGGAGCCTTCTTCCTCCTTCATCTTCTTCTTCTCCTCCTCCTCTTCTTCTTCCTCCTCCTCCTCCCCTCACGGCTCCTCCTCTTCCTCCCACCCCCTGGGCCCCGGCGATGGCGGCGGGCGGCGGGCGGGAGGCGCCGGGCGCCTCATGAGGTACCGGGAGGGAGGGCGGGAAGGGGGCGGCCCCGCGTCCCCCTCACAGCCCGGGGAGGGAGGGGAGGACGCGGTTTCAGGGTCTTGCCCTCCCCTCGCGGGGGTCCCGGCGGTACAAACCCTGCCCCGAGGCGCTGCCGGGGGGTCCCGGCTGGCGGTGCCGCCGCGGGTCGAGCCCTCCCGAGGGTTGGGTGGGAGAGGGTCCCCGAGCCACGAATCCGGCGAGGGTTCCAAGGGCCTTTATCAGGCGCTTTATTTTGGCAAATCTGCGGCGGGGGGACAAAGTCTGGGGGTGTGCGGGGTGGTTCTCTGCAATCCCATTTAATAACTCCGGTGATTTGTTGGAAGTTTGCTCGGCGCGGCGCCAGCGGCGGCTGCGACACTCCGGCAGTGGGATCGGATCGCTCGCTTTTTAAAACACCCAGCTGTCAGGGTTTTTTTGCCCCAAACCACCATCTGGAGAGTGTAAACAGGAACTTTTTGCCGTGTAAAACCAAGTTTGATGTATCCTCTTTGTATCCCCGGTGAAACTGGCTGTGGGAAAAAAAAAAAAATTTCAAAGAGGAATCTGTAAGATTTTGAACAACAGGAGGAGGATTATAACAAAATTCCCAGTGTTTCAGTAACACTGCTCCATAGTGACAAGTACTGTGCCAAATCCACCTTCGAGGCATTCTCCAAAATTGTTACTCTGATGTCACACCAGTCCAGAGAAGCTGATTTAACACGATTTGATCAGAGTAAAGGCTGATACAAAGTGAGAAACTGCCCAACAAGGCGATCAAAAGATGCCAGTGGAAAGACAAACGGGACCTCCTTTGGCTGCTCTCTCTGTTGGACCGTTTGTTGGCCGCATTTCGTTTTTCACTTAGAGCCTGTCTCTTTTAAATGCTTTTTACAATATGGCCTAACCTGGTTCTGCTCCCTTCCCCAGACAGGATAATCACATTAATCTGATAATGGCCCTCAGTTTGGAGCATGGCTTCTCACCAGGCAGTGTCTGAACCAGCGCTCACCTTTAATGGGTGCACGTAAATGTGCTCCTTCCCTCCCTCCCATCTCCCTTTGCTCCTTCCCTGCCCTCCTGCTGTTGCTATTTTTGTGCTGGTCTCCTGTCCAGCAGCTTTTGCTGCCCTGGTTTGCACCGAAGCGACCTCAGCTGTTCCTAAGGAATGCTAAGGGAAACCTGCCCGGGGATGGAAGGAAACAATTTCGGTGGCACACAGAAAGCTGTCCCGTGGAGGTGGGGTGGGAACCCTTCTAAACAAACACACACAGGATCTCGGGGAATCTTGTCTAGATTCTTTTTCTTCCCTGTTTATCTCTTTCCTTCAACTGTGCCTTTTTTTACCCCCCCGCTGCAGGAGGCACCACCCAGCAGGAATCCGGAGCGGGAAGGCTCCCAGCATGCAGCCCGGCTGCACCCACCTGCACAGCATCCCGGGGAGCGGCGATCCCTGCCCGCCATCCGCAGACAGCTCCTGCCATCCCGGCACAGGAGCCGTGCACATCCAGCTGGGAGAAGCCAGGGACAGCCCCAGCTCCAGGAGGGGCTCCCAGAGCCGCTCCCACGGCCACGGGGAAGCGGCAGGAGGGCTGGAGGACACCGGCCTGGACTCAGAGGAGCAGGGAGGGAGCTCCCTGTCGGAGCTGAGGCACCTCCTGCAGTGGCTGCACAAGAGCCTGCCCTACCTGCTGATCCTCTGTGCCAAACTGCTCGTGCAGCACCTCAGTGGTAGAGTATGACCCAGCCAGGGCCTCCCCTCCAAAGAGACAGACTGAGGGACGAAGGATAATTCCATTTATTTTTAGCTTGGTTTTTTATTTGCTTTATTCATCAGAAAGAGAGATTTGCTAAACTGCATTTCAGTGGCTTCTGTTTCCTTTGCTGGCATATGTACAATGTGCTTAATTATCCTGCTTGGAGAGTCTGAGCTATTAATTGTAATTACAAAGACATATTAGAAGTGGCTGCTTTTTAAACCAGTTCAGTGATGATTTTTTTTTCTCCCCTTTTCATGTGTATAACTGATCCTATTTTCCTAATAGGCATTTCTCTTGGAATTGGGCTGCTAACAACTTATGCCTATGCAAACAAAAGCATAGTAAATCAGGTTTTTCTAAGAGTAAGTATCATCCTATGACACAAAATACTCTAAGTTAACCAAGACTTTTATTCATCAAATTTCGAAAGAAATGTGAATGGAAATACGGCCTTATTTACCTAATAATGTTAGGTATAACAAGGTTTCAAGATGGAAGTAGTCTTAATGCTTCTCTACAGTGTAGAACTTCTCAGATAATAAGCATAAAAAGAGGGTTTTTTTTTCCCCCCCTCTGTCTTTGACTGGAAAACACTTCAAGTGATAAAAGCTTTCTGTAATTTATGGAAGAACTTGTGGATTAAACAGCAGTTGACAGCTTAAATTTTCATCTCTCTGTTCACTCCCAAAGGCAAACCTGTTGTTCCTTCAGAGTGGGGTGGGTTTAGTTGCATTTCTAGAAAAAACCTTGACACACACACACACAGAGAAATTGGTATTCTGAAAACATTAAAATGACTGCTTTACCTTTCCCCTGAGCTCTCCTGTTTCATGTGGCCTCAAACGACTCCCCCTCCCCTGCAGGAACGGTGCTCCAAGCTGCAGTGTGCCTGGCTACTGCTCTACCTGACTGCATCATCCCTGCTCCTCTACTACACCTTCCACTCTCAGGCCCTGTATTACAGGTAAGCACAGGAACACCTCTGCTCCCACCACAAATCACTCAAAACCAACTGGGCATGTTTTACTGGCTATTCCCAGACCCCCCAGTGGGTTTGATGTGCCATGGGAATGTCCTGGTTTGATTCCCAGTGGGTTTGATGTGCCATGGGAACGTCCTGGTTTGATTCCCAGTTTGGGGCTCTGTGCAGTTTAGGACTCCAAGGGGTTTTCCCCCTCATCCCCTCTGGGCTGTGAATCAAAGGGTAAATCCCAAGCCAAAAAAAGCAAAGCCAGGCATGAGGGTTGTGATGAAAGGCGGGAAGGCTGTCAGAGATTCCCAAGGATCAATTCCCAGTGAACAGTCCATTTTCCTTGTGGAAACCAGGTTTCCTTCTCTCAGCCTGCCAGGATAGTCTCTGGTTACAGTTGCATCTACGGAGGGTGCCCCGGTAACTTCTGATGCTTCTTTTTGTAGCTTGATCTTCTTAAACCCTGCGGTGGATTTCATGAACTTCTGGGAGGTCCTTTGGATTGTGGGAGTCACAGATTTTATTCTGAAATTCCTCTTCATGGGCTTCAAGTGCTTTATTCTCTTGGTGCCTTCTTTTATCATGTCCTTTAAATCCAAGGTAAGGAAAGAAGCTGTGTTTTTGCTTCCTTGTGAAGATTCTTTTCTGGTAAAAATGAGCCTAATTATTAAATTCTAGCTGGAGAAAAGTCTTTAATTAAAGATCTGTGTATAATCCACCCTGGGCAAGGAAACCCTGGGGATTTCCTGCCCTTCCCTGCTTGGTGCTGAGGAAGGTTTTCAGTGAGATGGGAAACAATTCCTCCTATCATATGGATAGATGGTTTATTCCTGTCTCTGAGGTTGGTGTATTTATTTTTATCTGCTTCCCGAGGTGAGGCAACAAAACCAATTACATTTTATCTTGAAATTGCAATTACCAAGTGCTGGTTCCAAAAAACAAATGAACAAGTGCATTTTCATGCGGTAGCATCTGAACAGGATGTGTTTTGGGAGGTTTTATCTCTTCAAATGTGCCAGAACAAGTTCTTCTCAGGTGCAACTGGCTTCTCTAAACACTGATTTATAATCAAGATCTTTGGGTTTTTCTGCAGCTGGTGATGTAACATCTAAAAACCAGTTATTGAAAATTCCATGACACCAACTGTGACCTAAATTGCGCCTAAATTAAAGAAGGAATCTGATCAATAGTGGCAGATTGTGGCACTATCCAGTGCCCACTCTAGAAGGGGTGCTCCTTCTCTGCTATAAATCGAGTTTTAAAGAGAAACTGGAGGAAATGAAGTAAGAGCTGAGCTAAATATCTGATTATCCACACACACACACACACACAGGGCTCTGTGCAGGACACTGGTGTTTTGTTCCTCAGGCATTTTTAGGGTGTTCCTGAACTCTGGTTACCTGTTACCCCCTCCTGCTTTCCTGGCCCCCAATCCTCTAATCACCCCATCCCTGAAGGAGTTCATTATCACAATGAAATCATGTTTACAGGGAAACAGGTTGTAATTAATGTTTGTTAAGAAAAGAATGGGCCTTTCTCTCCTTTTTTATCCCCCAGTGCAGGGCACAGCTCTGGCTCTTGACAAGCTGATCTATGTGACCAAATCTGCCTTATTTTCCTTTCTCATATAACTTTTATTTCCTCTTTTTTTACACTTATGTGCCTGACAGCATCAAGCAGGCAGACATCACCTTTTAGCCCATTAATTTGATTTTTGCAGCCCAGCCATCCATTCTGTTCCTGTCACCTGCCCAGCTGTTATTTCATATCGAAATACCGAGTTTCATAGTGAGTTATTTCAAGATATTACAAGAGGGAGCTGCTGAAAAAGAGTAACAGTTCATCTTTTCCTCTGTTTCCCAACCTCTTTGTGTTTGGAATCCTCCTCTGCCTGTCCTGCTCAGGGTTACTGGTACCTGCTGCTGGAGGAGCTGTGCCAGAATTACCGCACCTTCGTGCCCATCCCGCTGTGGTTCCGCTTCCTCATTGCCCATGGGGAGCTGGGCACTGTCCTGGGATGGTCCCTCGGGATCCTGCTGGGCCTCCTCTACCTCACCCTGAAGGTAGGTGAGCTGTGCACTCCCCTCAGCCACCCTGAGACACGACCCAACGCTCCTGCAGGTTCCCCTCTGCACTCAGGGCAGGGCAGGGCTGCAGCTCAGCTGGAAAACTGATCCCAAAACGTGGCTCAGCACCCGAAATCAGCATTTCCTGCACCTGTTCTGGGAAGGGCTGGGATTGCAGAGCAGAGAACACTTACTGAGTGTCCCCTCACAGCAGCCACTGGTCAGACTGTTGTCACATACTGAGGAAAAGAGCAGAAATCCAGTGACTGAAAGAATGGGCATTTTGCAGGATCTGCATTTCCTCTCTGCTGGAGTGTCCTGTGGGATTCTGAACAGTCCCTGCTGGCTCTCTGTGCACCAGGGAGCTCCTGTGCCCCACATGCACCCAAAAATCAGCACAGCTTTGGCTTTGACCACACCCACTACCCCCTGATGCTCTGGGACCTTCACTGCAACCCTAAAACTATGGCAGGGATGATGAGAATGGTGAGATGTTTGCACTCAAACACTTCAGAACCTCAACACTGTTTCACTTCTAAAGAACAAACCTCAGTTTGGTTACACATCAAACAACCCAAAGAGGGTCAGTCTGAACTCTGGCTCTGCTTATCCCACCAGCAGTGAGAATCTGCCAAAAGCTTGGAAGACTTTTAAAGTTCACAGAGGAAAAGATACCAAGCATAACTCGAGTTTTCTCTCCCATTTCAGCTTCTGAGCTTTTTTGGACAACTGAGAAACTTCAGGCAGGTTTTAAGGATGTTTTTCACACGCCCAGTGAGTACTGAATTCAAAAGTTCAAAACCATAAACCCAATTTACATGGAAATACTTTCTAAATGCCTCATTCCTGTGTTCCTTTGAGCTGTTCTAACAACAAACTGCATTTCTGCATCAAACCCTGTATACCCTTCTCCCATTTCAGTCCGAATTCCTTAACTATGTGATTTTATTGCCATCTGAACAACAACCACCACTCCCTCCAAAATCTTTTCTGCACAACCCTCCAGATGAAAGCACGTGCAGCAACACCCCCTTTTTGTCCTGCTCCACTTCAAAAACAACCCAAATGTTTCCCTGCAGTAGGGATTTAATCCTTCTCCTGCCGCAGCAGCCCTTCCTCCCAGCTCCCTTCTGTCCTGGTGGGTTTGGTCTTGGCTTTTCCATCCCCCCCAGGACCCCAAGATGTGCTGAGGGCCCTTTGTTTTGCAGCACTATGGGGTGCCAGCCAGCAAGAGGCAGTGCTCAGAGTCAGATGAGATCTGTTCCATCTGCCAGGCCCAATTTCAGAAGCCCATTCTGCTCATCTGCCAGGTAACAATCCCAACTATGACTTCTTTCTGCCAGTTAAACCCCAGAAAATGAGGTGGGTGAGTAGATGTTTTATGAGGAGCTTCAGAAATCAGGCTGGGCAGTTCACAGAGAGTGTTACAGGTGGAAGGGCTCAGAAGCTCCAAGTTCTGCTTCTCTTGCAGCACACATTTTGTGAAGAATGCATCAGCCTGTGGTTTAACAGAGAGAAAACCTGTCCCCTCTGCAGAACTGTCATTTCAGAGCACGTGAACAGGTGGAAGGACGGAGCCACGTCGATGCATCTCCAGATTTTCTGAAGCTTCTCAGCCAACCTGCTGTGTCCCCTCTGGGTCCCCGAGTCTCCAGCAGGCCCAGCTGGAGGAGGTTCCACACCCAGGCTCCTGTCAAACCTCCCAGCTTTTAGAACGCGGCACAAAATCCTGACTTGGCCTCTTTTAAGCAGAGAAAACTGAAGTGTTCAGAATGAATGCAGAAAAAAAACCAGCCTTGCTCCTCCTGTGACTGTCCCAGGAATCAGAAACCCTGAAAGGTGCTGCTTTAATTAAGGCTTTAATTCCACATTCTGAGTTCCAGACTGGGCTAAACTCTATTTAATCTCATAACATAACTCAACCCAAAAGGTCACCCTCCCACTTTAATGTGAGCAAATGTTTTACTCTGGACTACAGTGACAATTAGAGCTCCTTGTCACACTTGCCATGAAAGATCCCTCAATGCCCACTCCATTAAATTGCTTTTTGCTCCTGCACCTGGACCAGCAGCTGTTTCTCACTGTACCTGGAGAAGCACAAGATGTTTCCCTTTAGGTTCTTGGAGGCTTCTGATGGATCTTGGGCTTAATCTTCTGCCTTTAAACCAACCACTGGTGTTAGTTTTTTACTTGGCATTTTATAAAGCTGAAATTTTTAAAGCAGATCTTTAATATTATATTTTTTGTCGTAACAGGACCCAGATTTTCTTACAGGGGAGAATCTATTTTATACTGTATTTGCAATTTGTAGTACGCATAAAAATCAGAGAATAAATGCATTTAAATCTACTTGTTTGGTGCATGTTGAATAAAGAAAGATTTGTTACTCTTTGAGTACTTAAAGCTTACTGCCAGGCCTAGTTTTGTTGTTAAATTAATGTCTCTGGAAAACAAAAATGCCTCAAAAGCAACAATTTATTCGTGATTAAGTTTTACGTCAATTATAGCACTAATTAGAAACAATCTCACTTTGTTTTCCTGCTTGTCTTTTCTCCCTGAAAGGCTGAAAAAGCCACTCAAAATTATTCTGCTACAGGAAAGTCACCTTTAGTTACCATTAACTGAACACCTTTAGAAACTTCTAAATTAAGTAAAAAGAGAATTAAGAAGTGAAACTCTTCCTTGGGCACGATGTCAGAGCAAAAAAAATGCACTTCTTAATTCCTCACTATTGATCAGATGAATAAGCACCGAGGACTGCAGGCAAGGCCAGATTTACAGCTTAAAGATATGAACCCAATTAAAGTATTGACTTGTGGTTAATAATTAAAAAAACCCACCACCACAAGAACTCAGCAGAACAATTTGGGGTTAATTCTCTCTTTCTGTGGGTGTTTTGGGTTTTTTTTCCCTTAAAGATCCAGTGAAAATGATCCAAACCCAGTAACATCAACAGGTTTTATTAAAACCAAAGAACTACGAAGAGGTTTTGATCGACCAGTGTAGATTTACAGTTCAGAAATGAAAGTTCATCCTCATCTTGGACACAGAGGGGGGAAAAGGGAGGAACTCACCTCCAGCAGTGCCATCCTCTGATCCATGTGGAGTCAGGATGCAGCTCGTCCTGAGCCAGGCCAGCATCACCTGCAGGGGCAGAACAGAGAGCAGGTGACAAGTGACAACCAACAGCGGCTTTTTCTGAGCCCCAGAGCCCTTGGGGACAGGCTGGGAAATGAGCAGCTCTCAGGGAATTCCTCCTCCCTCCCTTTCCCCTCCAAGACAATGATTTCCATCCTGAGTTACACTCAGGGCCCACCTACTTCCTAAAAAAGAAATGACACCTGTTTAAAGTTGCTTTTAGTTGCTCTTCACATCCATCTTAATCAGCACCTGAGGACATTTAGTCCCAGTGAGGTGGGAAAGGGGAAAGCCAGGCCAGGGATTGCCTTGGCTGCACTGGGGCAGCTCAGGTGAGTTCCTGCAGCAGCTGCAGATGGAGTTAATCTGGAGTTAATCTGCAAGGGAACAACCTGCAGGGGTTCAGATTTGGGAGCTGCACTCAGGGCATCACCAAGGACCTGCAGGAAAAACACTCCATTTACCTTGTTCTTAATGACTTCTCCTCCTCCTCCTTTCCCCCTTTAGGATAAAGGATTTCCCTCCAAAGTGGGAAAAATGAACCCAAATATCCTGCAGGGCCGGAGTTCGCCCACCCAGTCAAACCCCACCCACGTCCCAAAAACAAGAGCCCTCCCTCAGTGTCTGAGGCACTTTCTGATTAACACTGAGAGCGGGTTGGGAGTTGACACTGAAGACAGAACAGACCCCAAATGAAGCTGCAACTGCAGGGGGGGGACTCAGAGATTTAATTCTCCAGCAGTTCAGCTCTCCGAGAGCGACTCCCAGGAAAAGGGACATTCCACAAAACCACCGACTCGTTGATTTGGAGCTTTTATTATGAGCTAATACCAGGATGACATTCAAATGTCAGATGGCACAATTAAGACAGTCTTGGTAGGAATTATTCCAGCATTCCCAAAATGACAATTTAGTTACACGAATGGCATCAAAACGCATCACTCATCCCACGAGAAAAACCGATGGAATTCCCGATATCTGAGACCAGAAGAGTTTTTTCTGCATCGAATGGGAAAAAAAGAAAAACTGCTGGTAACACAGCTGACCTGGAAACCTTTTCTGAGAATGACCTGCAGAACAAAATATTTCCCTATTTTAACATCTAGTAAAAAAAAATATGACTTTTTGTTCAAGTTTAAGATTTAATACTTTTTATATGGTTAGCCACAACAGGTATTAACCTCAGTTTTTTACTATATTTTTGTAATGCTACAAAAATCCTATAAAATCAAATTATAGTGAATTTCTCAGTGATTATAATTAAAAAAGCGCAGCTTGTACAAAATAAAAAAAATAAGATTCTATACTCTAATGAAAAATTTAAGACATTTTTAAATGAACAAAAGAAAGCACTTGTTTAAGCTCTCCAATATTCAAATGCATTCTGCACTTCTCTGAAATAGCCAGACAGGAGCTACAACTCCACTCCCCTCGGTTCACAACTAGTAATTTTGACACTATTATATATATATATATAGAGGATCTATGTCTGATATTTTTACAAATAAATACAGGATAAACCATATTGCATAGTGTGTGCTTGCTGTCTGAGTCCCACTCCCAGAGTTTCACAGTCCTGGTAGGGAATTCCACTTCACAACCTGCGGGCTGGAGCATTGACAGCACCGGCAATTTCCTGGGGAAACCGGTCAGGTGGGGCTGTAATTCCATCAGTGAACTCAGACAAGCAACTCTTGCCATTCTCGCCAGCCATCATTTACCGATTCCACTGGCCGAGCTACCCAGAACACTGGAAAGCAACCGGTGGCTCCAACTGGGACCAGGAGAATCATCTGCCTCCAGAAACAGATCTGCCTCCAGAAACAACAAATCTGCCTCCAGAAACAAGACATCTGCCTTCAGAAACGAGACATCTGCCTCCAGAAATTACAGATCTGCCTCCAGAAACAAGATCTGCCTCCAGAAATTACAGCTTTGCCTCCAGAAATGACATATTTGCCTTCAGAAACGACAGATCTGCCTCCAGAAATGGCTGTTCTTTAAGCAAGTCCCTTTATCCTCAGTCAGGGCACCTCAGGAAGGAGCAGCCCAGAAGCTCCACGTGCTGGAGGTTGAGGCCTTTGCAGGTGTTGCCCCTGCCAAGAGCAGTCCAGAACACAGGCAGGTTTGCTGATGGGCAGAGTGCAATCAGCAGCACTCGGGTTTTGGGTTCACAACACCCCCCCCGTCCCCCCAGCAGTGGCAATCCTCCAGCAGGGCCTGTGGCGCTCCCTCACTGCAAGGGAACTTCATCTGCCTCCCAAAATTAAACTTTCTAACAAAAGGAAGAGAAAGGAAGGTTAATTTTTGCTCTTTTTTTTTGTTGGTGGTACCACGCTCGTCACCGAATCCTTCGGACCTGCAAAGCTGAGCAAAGAGCACTGAGCGGATTCAACGCTTGAGAGAGTTTTATGGCTTGGATCCTATGGCTCAAAAAAGGTTCAGTATCCACAGAGGAAGCAGAAAATCGAGGATTTAAAAAAAAAAAAAAAAAACAAAACCCTACTCGTTGTGAAACAGCAGAAGTAGAACTTTGCACAGTTTGACTAAAGGATAATGCAAGGTGTGGCAGGCAAAAAGTGACAGGGCTGGGATGCAGCTGGATCATCTCCACACACACACAGCACAGCAGACACACCCTACACTCGAGTAAAGCTCTGCAGATTTTAACCCTTTCACCAGCTATGCTCATGGAAATGCTTTCTTTTAAGGCAGGAAGTATCTATATATTTAAGGAAGGTAAAGGTTTTACCTTTATTTTATTCTTTGTACCTGTGAAGTGGTTTGTACAGATTGCGTGTGACAGTTTTTTAAAACCATAAATAGTGTCCTTTTAGAGCAAGAGTTTCCTAAATGAAGGTTGCTAAAAGTTCTGACACGCTGTGGAAGACATTCACTGAAAGGCCATTAACACTTTCCTCGTACAATCAGCAAATTTATTGCCCCAGCATAGAAAAAAAAAATGTGGAGGAATTTAGAAATGGAGAGTGGCAGGGAAGTCCCATCAGCAAAATTTTATTAATAATTATATTATTTAAAAAAAAAAATTCCTCCAATTCTTACCCACCGGTTACAAAAATAGTTATTTCCTTCCACTGGGCAGGGTTTGTTCCCTGGGGGGGGATCTCCACTGACCTGGTGATGGGAGGCACTGCCTGCTGATGGCACTGGCTGTGCTGAGCTGCCCCCGGCCCAGGAGCAGCAGCAGGGCCACAAAAAGGGCTGTTCCCAGGGAAGTGTCTGCTGAGGACAGGCAGGAAATAAAGCAGGACGTGCTGTGAGCCCGGGGCTTCCAGTTCAGCCTGGAACAAGGGAGCAGCATCGCCTCGGATGGATCCACCGGTCTCTGCGGGAACAGGGAGTTCAGCTGGGCAAGCACAACAGTCCTCTCCCACCCCACACTGCCAGGCTGGCCAGGGATTCACTGACTGATGTGTTGTTTCGTGAGGAGAAGAATCAGAACCAGAGCCTTGACAAATAAAAACAAACCACGCTTTCTTCACCAATTATTCTCCGTCTGCAATTTTGGGATCCTTTCCATAATGAGCTGAATCAAAAAAATCTATTTGAAAAATATATATATTTTTCTTTTTTTTTTCTTTTTTTTTT
>NW_020956150.1:590777-628847 GCF_003031625.1 Empidonax traillii | reverse complement strand
TATGCACCATTGATTCGACAGGAAAAAAAAAAAAAAATTAAAAAAAAAAAAAAAGGAAGAAGAAGAAGAAAAATCCGTTCGTTTTTGTTGTTGTTGTTTTTTTTTTCCTTTGCTTTGCGAGTGTCTCTGTGCAAGGACTGACTGTGATGACGTCACTGGCGGGGCTGTCATAGGTTCATGCGCAGGTGCTCGGGCCGTTTGGAGATCATGGGGAACGCCTGCTTCTTGTAGGGCCCCGAGTTGGGCTGCCGGATGGGCAGCGGCGCCGACGCCTCCCCGCACACCGACACGTCCATCTGCTCGATGCCGCCGCTCTCCAGGGGGTACTCCACGGCGGGCTGGCTGTTGGACGTGCCTGCTGAAGCGCCTCGGCCCCAGAACTCTCCCGGGGAAAACTTGACAGGGCTTGGGAGACAAGAGAACACAGGGATCAGAGTGTGTGGGGGGGGGGGCAGAACCAAGGGGTGTGCTGAGTCGTGGGATCAGGATTGACAGGGTGGGAAGAAATCTGAGATCATCACGTGCAAGCCTCAATCCAACCCCACTGTGGTTACCAGCTCACGGCACTGATGCCACATCCAGGCTGTCCCTAAACACCTCCAGGGACGGTGAATCCACCCCACTCCCTCTCTGGGCAGCCCATTCCAATTCCACTCTCTCTGTAAAGATCTTCTTTCTAATATCCAACCTAAACCTCTCCTTGCCCTCCCGTCCTCCTGCTGATTGCCTGACCCCCACCTGGTCCAGCCTCCCCTCAGGGAGTTGGGGAGAGTGATGAGGTCACCCCTGAGCCTCCTCTCAATGCCTGCTGAGGAGCATTTTTAATCCTTCCTTCCACTTCCAGAGGTTTGAGGGATTTTCCATGGGTAGCTTCCACCACTGTCTCTTGTGCAGTACCTTTCTATCAGCTGAGGATGTATTTCTAAGTGACTGCAGAATCAGTGAAAGGCTTATCAGGAAGGAAAAAAAACCCACTAATTTTTGCTCAATCATAAACCCACTAATTTTGCTAAGCTTGGGGGGAGGAGGCTAACTAGTTAATTAATACCTAATTATTCAAGAAATAATAATTAATCATAAATAACTGCTGATTTTGGCATTGCAATGGGCTGCCCAGGGAGGTGGTGGATTCTCCATCCCTGGAGGTGTTTAGGAGGAGATTGGATGTGGCACTGAGTGCCACGGCCTGTAACTGTGGTGGTAGTGGATTAAAGGTTGGACTTGATGATCTCAGAGGTCCTTTCCAACCCATCTGATTCTATAATTCTATGATTCTATAACCATCTTTTCTGGTTGGTTCTTTGTTAGTACCGAGATATTGCTGAGTCCTTCCAAGCTGCAACTCTGAGCAGAGAGCCCTGACTGCACTGACACGATTCCTCCTGGACTAACGTGGTTCTTTAGCAGCACGAAGCTCTTGGGATGTTCTCAAACAGTTCCAGAGGGCTGGTGAACCAAAGTCACTGGAATGAGGCTGTATCAGCACTGAAAAGCAGCACATCAGTGCTTCCCGTGCTGCCAACCCCCCCGGATCTGTCTTTAATAACGTGGTTTGTGGAACAGGATCCATCCTGTAACTCAAATGGAAGTGCTGGGCTGGCAGGCAAGGCTGCATTTTTAATTTCCACTTGGCCAAAGGTGTGTTACAAAACAAGGAAAGAAGGAAAAAAGAAGGGATAAAAGACAGGTACCTGACTGGGGTCCTTGGGCTGCCGATGAACCTGCGAGGGGAGCGGATTTTTGGTTCAAAAGAAAATTTCTCTTTTACGCTTTCAAGTACAGATGGAGCCACGTAGGTGAAACCCTGCAAGGCAGCAAGGGAGGCAACATTCACACTGGGCATCGCTGCAGTGAGCACATGAGAACCCCACCACGATGAGGGAATTACAAAGGAGGGGTAAGGGCAGACTGCTGGGAATTCAGGGAGCTGCCAGGCTGATGCTCCCATCAGATCCCACAGGCACACTCAGCCTGATTAACTGTGCTCTGTAAATGGATGTTGTCCTCTCTGCATGACCCAAGGCCAGGGTTCAGGATGCAGCTCTGCTCAGAACCCTACAGGCCACAGAGGAGGCCCCACTTGCTGATTGGGGTACCAAGGAAACATCAGCAACATCAAAGTGTCCTCCAAGCTCCTCAGCATCTCCAGCCTGGCACAGAGTTCGTGTCCAGCCATCAGAGTTTGCTTCAGGCAGCAGGTGGGATTCAGGAGAATGGATTGAGCTGCAGTGCCCACCCTGTTCCCAGCCAGAACCTCCCTCTCCAACCATTCCCCACTCACCAGAAAGACCTGGTTGGCACTTTCACTGAGAGTTGAGTCATCTGGGCTATCAACAGGTGTCTGACGTGTAAACTTTGAATCAAACTGGCTCACATCCTCTTCAGATTGCTTTGCAAAAACAAAATGGTTAAGGGTTTATATTACAGATATCAACCAGTGCAGCCTCTGGATGGAGTTCATTCCATAGGTTTTTGGCAGAGCTGTGCTGGAGGAAAACCCTGGAGTGGTGTCGGAATCCTGTCGCTGCCAGTGGGAGGTCACTATGGGCACTGACACTGAGAAATAAAGGCAAGGGGGAGGGGCAAAAATTATGGATCAAAAAGGAACACAAATTAAAAAGATGCCTTTAAAAAAAAAAAATCTCAAATCACAAACAGAAGCTTTTAGAATGACAACGCCACTTTCTTGCCAAGTTCAGCCCTCGTCACAACCACAACAGTTGCAACTCTCAGAATGTGGAACCTCTCCAGATAATTTAATCCCATTTTTGCAGATACAGAAGTGTGAGGGATGGAGGACAACTCTGGAATAAGTGACTGTGAAGAATATTGTTTAATTTGGCCACAGAACAACAGTAACTCCAGGTTCCCTCCTCTCACTGTTTGTGGAAAGGCAATGGATTCATTTGTGGACCCTCATGCAACCGTGGAAGCACCTGCTCTGTACAAGTAACTTTCATAACATTGCTAATAACAAAAAGACCCCAAACCACCTTCAGTAATTCATTCAGAAATAGCAGACTTGAGGCCTTCCTGAATTTCATTCCCAAGGGTGAAGGGAAAAAGGTCTGCTGGACATCAGTGATGCCTGAGCCAGTTTAAAGGGAGATTTTTAGCAGTTGGGAACTGTGGGGGTGATAAAACCCACTGCTGCTGTAGCTGACTGTACCCAGAGGAAAATCAGACATCAAAATTTGAGATAATGGGATAATAAGAGATTGGTTCATCACATGACTGGTTTGAGGTAGCTCATCACATTTGGGGTAAGCTCTAACTGCTGCCCAGAATGCACAAGAGGCACTGTAAATATTGATAACCAAACCCAGAAATGCTTCATTAGGTGATTTCATTGACTTGTGCTTAGCAGCTCTTACTCATTTTAGTTGAACCTAAGGCCTGACTCACTGCAGAGGGTTGAGAAGCAGATTCAGAGTGAGCTGCTTAGCTGAGTCTGTTTAACCTCCAGGTGAGGAGCAGGAGGAATCCAAAACAAAGCAGATTCAGCCTCTCTGAATCTGTCACCCAAGCTGTACCCCAAGTGCCAGGAATCAGTGGCACTCCAGTCTGCAATCCCACATCAAGGCCTCTCCTAAAGGCACACAGGGAGTGCCTCCCAGCACTCCCAGTACATACCAATAAGGGTTTAAAAGGAGGTTCCACCTTCCGTGCCAACAGCTCGTCCCAGTTGATGTGTCTGAAGAAGGGGTGAGCCTGCAGGGGTTACAAGAGCGCAGTCAGCACCTCCCCTGGGGCACAAACCACCCCAATTAACCACTAACAGGGGCTTCTCACACCCTTTCCCTGCTGGCTTTCCTTCCAAAATCCCAATTGGCTTCAGTGCAATCAGTTCTACATCCGAGGAGCTGAGAATTGATACCACTCCTCCCAGGGGGACAACTCTCCCTGCAATGTTTTCCTTGAAAGGGTTAGAAAAAGCCAGTTCACACACAAAACACCTCAGCTTTTAAAGGCAGATACCTAAAAACCACGACAAAACATCGTATTAATGCCCAGTTATCAGAACTGGGAAATAAGGAACTCTCTAATATGCTGTTAATGGCACCAAAAAAAACAAAACTCAAGCTGGAAGCAACAGGGACTAAACCTCTGCCTTGGTTTTTAACTTTTCCCTTGGAATAGCTGCACTAATGCAAGGGCTGGCAGGGTTTTCACCTGGGCTGCGCAATTAGCAGTGGACAACTGGTAGGAAAGATCTGCTGGAAGACAGAGCTGAAGAACAGAAGTTATCTTCCAAATCTCCAGTTATCCAGACAGCTGCTCTTGGGCAGCTTCCAAGCTTTCAGATTGGGATCAGCTGTCACACCTGGCAGCCTTTCTGCTCCTTCCCCTTCCAGACAGACAGAAACTCTCCTGCCCTGATGGACCCTCAGAGCTGTTTTCTTCTCAGGGAGGTGAATTTAAGAGTTCTTGAGCGCAGTGCAAGTTACCTGAACTTCTCCAGCATCTCCAGGACCAGCTCCTAGACGTGAGGCAGCGTTTCTTTTTAGCAGCTTCATGAGAAACAACAACATCCAGAAAAGCAGAATTAGTTGTGCTGTCCTGACTGGACCAGCCCTGACAGGACTGATCACTCGAGTGAGCACTGCAGGATGCAGAGAGGCTGATCAGAAAATCTGCATTTGTTAGAAAACGGCTGGATTTTCAAGGAACATCCCTTCCTGCACCACACACCACCAAAGTGAGTGATTTAGTGATAAATCAGGCTGGGACTGAGCAGCCACGGTGGTGTCACTGTGGTTTTTATTTACTCCATAATGTACAGGACTGACAGGCATAAAAACTGTACCTTTTTAAGCAGATCTCTGGCTTCTTGTGTGAGGTAGGGAGGCAAGTTGAGTTTACACTTGAGGATCTTGTCAATTGTTTTCTTTCTGTTCTCCCCAGTGAAAGGAGGCTGGAAAGCACCATTGGAAGGGGAGGAAAAACAGGACTTGTTCAGGTCTCTTATTTGTGCACACACAACTCACTTCAGTCATTTACAAAGCAGGAGAAATTACCGCAAACAGGACTCGAAAATCACTCTTTGGATAAAAGCAGCTCAAGACTGCAGTGAACACAACTTATTTCTTATTTGCAGTCTGCTTTATATCTAAATTATTTGTACTGCTACATGCATCTGAGTGAGGATATAGGGAACTACAACAGCTACAGAGGGAAATACATGCAATTATAACTGTGCACCTACTGCTCCAGTCAGCATGTCATACATTAATGCCCCCAGACTCCACCAGTCCACAGCACGGTTATGCCCACTCCTCATCAGGATTTCAGGGGCCCTGTGAGCAGAAAAAATTGAAAATGTGAAGGTGTTTTAACAACTCAATGCCAATTCTGACTCCCAGTTTTCAAGTAAACCCACACTGAGCAAGGAAAGTTTTCCTAAGTGGCTGAACTCGTGAACCATCAGTTTAAAAAAAGGGTAAAATTCAGGCATTACCCCCAGGGCAGAGTAATAACTTTTGTATTTCATCATGCAGCTCACATGTATTCAATTGTTCCACAGAATGTGTGTGTGACTGTCCCATCGTGGATAGATTCTTTACACAATCCGAAGTCAGTCAGTTTGACGTGACCTGAAATGAAAATACAGAAAATATCAGAATTCTGACACCTCTGTAAGGAACATTAAAAAGCAGAAAATTCAGCGTGGGTCTGTAATAGCTCTGAGCTGCTTCCAGATATTTTCAATGGTCTGACAAAGCAATGAAGTCATAAAACAGAACGAGGTAATCCCACAAAGATAAAAACTAAACGTTGCCGCTTGAAGAGAAACAAGACAAACCACCAGAACTCACTCACAGGCAGACAAATGTAGTTAAACACAGAGATTTAACCTAAGAAAGCGGGCTACTGAATTTCACTTAAGAGTGGTGACCATTTGCATTTCCAAATGCCTGTCAGGCTGACTCAGGGCTGCATTTCTACCTTGGTGGTTGAGCATGATGTTCTCTGGCTTCAGATCCCGGTAGATGATTCCTTTTTGATGCAAGTGCCCCAGTGCCATCGAGATTTCTGCCAAGTAGAAGCTGAAAGGGAAACATGTGCCACAAAATTAGACACATTCAGTCATGCAAAGCAGCTGGAGAAGTGTTCTGTACCCAGCAGCAGTTCCTTGAAAGCAGTCTGGGAGAGAAGGAATGAGAAACAATGATGCCTTTGAGGCTGGTTTGTCTAAAAGTCACCCAGGAACCACAAAATGACACATTAGCATTGGGTTTACCTGCTCAGGAGGCACCTTAGAATGAATCTGTTGGGAGGAATCTGAATCTTGAACCATTTTTAGTGGTTCAAATGTGTTTAACCACACCCAGATGGCAAAGCTGAGAAGAAATCATGAAGCAGCAGCAGCAGCAAGAGTCCCACGTGGACATCAGAGCATTCCCAGGGCATTGGCCATGGAAGAACAGCTGCACTCAGTGCAAAGCCTGCTCAGTAAGAGATAATTCCAGCTTGTCTATCTGTAAGGTATCACTGCTCCAAAGTATTTTCCTCCTGCATTAATAATTATCACTTAACACAGCCACTGCAGTGACTTGGGGGCTCTGGAGCCAGCTGGGGAAAGGGGTTGTGGATCCACAACAAACAGAACTGCATTCCCAGCAAATCATTCCCAGCACCCAGAACACCTCCTTGAGCACAGCCCTGTGGAAAACACCCCCAGTGGGCCCCTCCTGTGTGGAAAGAGTGGAATTAGAGCAGCACAGACACCCTCCCCAAACCCACTGAGCTGCTCCTTTCATCAGCTGGAAATGACTGACTACTTACAGAGAGTTTAAGCACTTGGAAAAAAAACCCAAAAAAACAACCTATTAATTTACAAAAATAGCTTCACTTACCAAGCTGTGTCTTCCATAAATATCCCTTCTCTCTCTAACTGCATAAATAGTTCTCCTCCTGTCACGAGAAAAAAACAGATTATACTGAGTGAAAGTATCATTTTCTGTCAGCCAAAAGTCTGTTTTCTAGGAAAAATACAAGCAACAGGTATTTTTTCCTGCTGTACAACATGTTTCACCCAAAAACCCTCAGTCACTATTCTGCTACTCTCAAAATTCCAGCAACTTAAAGAAATGCTGGGAAAAAAAAGGAGCATTTCTGTCTCTGGTTTTTGTTGGTACAGCTTTGAGAAAACTGTTTCTCATCTGTGATTGTCTCCTTACCCCTGAAATAAAGGGAATAATTTCTCGTGTCATGAAGAACCTGCAGGAACTAAACCCTCAGAGACTCTTTGACTGCACCCAATCTTAGTGCAACACACAAAAATGCCAAGTTTCCTTGAATTATAAAGTTTATTTTTGTTGTTTTTGGTGTTTTTAATACTGAGCTGCTTCCCATTTTAAGACACCAAGCCAATTGTGAACTGGCCTTTTACTCCTGGGGTGAGAAACCCAATTTCTTGGTGGTGTAGAACCCCAGCAGGTGACACAATTTCTAATACTGACCACTGAGATACTCAAGGATGAGGTAGAGTTTTCCACCAGTCTGAAAGGCGTAAATTAAGTCTACGATGAAGGGATGTTTCACTTCCTCCAGGATATTCCTCTCTGCTTTCGTGTGAGCCGTGTCCTTGGCATTCCTTACAATCATTGCCTGTGGAAAGCAGGGACAGGTGAGCACCAGAACATGTTAAACCAGGCAGATTTTATACAGAGTTCAATTCTGAGTTTATTAAACCACCACTCTATGTATGAGTCAGTAACAGCACAAAAAAATAAAGTCACCACAGCCTAAGTCTTTATTTCATAGAATTACACAGTAATTTAGGTTGGAAGGGACCTCCTGACCCATTTAAATGAGCTGCTAAGAACTACCCAGACAGAAAAATTCCAAGTTTAATTCGAATCTCAACCCTACCTGGGTATCAACTGTACGTATACTAAAATCTAGAACTTATTTTTAGGTATAATAAATCACCAGAGAATTGTAAAAGCTGAATGGAAGGACAGGCTGTTTAAAGACTCAGGTACCAGTGAAATGTGAACGTCCAGGTTACCTTTTTCAGAACCTTCATGGCAAATATTTTCCCGGTGTTTGCTCCGGTCACTTTCCGTACTTGGAACACCTGAACAACGACACAAAGGCAATCAGATGTTACAACTGCATCGAGCTGGAAACGAGAGTTCTGCCAAACAGAGGTGAGGTGACCCACAAACCACACGGCTGCCTGAAGGGGCAGAGCTGGTGGGGGGACCCAGAAGCAGTTTGGGACAATTCCTGGCTGCCAGAGCTGCTCCGCCAGGAACTCTGTCCCACCACCCCAACCATGGGGGTGCCCCCTGGCACAATGAACTCTGCAGGAAGCAGGTTGGGAAGGCCAGAGCTTGCCCAGGGCAGCAGAGAGCCCTGTGCCAGGCCCTGGGTTTGGAGCTGCAGGGAGGCAGCAGGAATCACTCTCACCTTGCCGTAGCCGCCCTTGCCCAGCACGCGCAGCAACTCGAAGCACTCGGGACGGATCTTCTCGGGGCCCCTGTTCACGCTGGTCTCTGAGATCTCAAACTTCTCACAATGCTCCATGCCCCTGCAGAGAAAAAAAACAGGGATATGAGCCTGCCTGACAGCCCTGAAGGAGCACTGAAAGGAAGCAAGTGGCTCTGGGGCAAGCCTGACCAAGGAAGGGCTCCCCGGAGAACCCTCAGCACCAGGAATGTTGTTTAGGAAAGAAATCTCATCCGCAAAGCTCCAAGTGTCAACCTGCATATTTTGGGGGGTTAGAGGATCAAGATCTCCTTCAAATCCCTGCATTTCAATGCACAGAGTTAAGTCTGGCAGATCAAAGCCTCGCACTGACTCAGACACCTCTTCGAGACCTCGAGGGAACACGAGGCTCTGAGGGGGATGATTAAGGGTCAGCTCACACTCAGCAGCCCCAGCAGTCCTGGGGAGACCCCCAGAACACAGACACCTGGCAGGAAAAGCTGTGAGATGCCACAGAAGTCTGATCCAGAATTTAAGGACGCTTCTCAATTGTGTTGCAGCTCTGCCAAAGTTTAACAGGAGCAAGGTTTCACCAGGATTTTGCTATTATTATTATTATTATTTCAAGATACAATTCATAAATTGGAACGTGAGGCAAAAGTGAAATGTCCAGAAATGACACAAAGCTGAGCCAGAGTGACAACATTTTCTAGTTGCTTTAATAATGGGACAAAATGAGAAGTTATGGGTATGATAAAGGGTATTTTCCAGCAGCAACTTACAGGTCATATTGGCCAACTCCTCCATGGTCCATGCTCTCACTTAACTGACCCTGGGGATGGGAGGGGGAGAAGGAAGATTAATTAGAAAAAAAATTAAAAAATCATTACAAAGAAATGCCCTGCTGTGTCTTAGAGCTTCTTACATTAAAAAGAAATACATGTCATTTTAAGTTAGGTAATTAAACAAGTCTAAAGGTCGGGGATAACAAATTCTCAGCAGAAGATAAAAAAAACCCACAAAATTCTGGGCAAGGCTTGCAGTGCTTGCACCTGTCTGAGCCAGAGAGAAGCCCTGCCTTACCTGGCTGTGCTGTTACCCAGGCACAAATTCACAGCCCCAGGGCAATTTGAAAAGCATTCAGATAGGGCATTTTTCTTTGTAGTTGCTCTGACATGTGGATTTGAAAGCCCTATTACAGCACTATGCAAATCAGAACAAGATGATGGGAACAGAGCAAATAATACACAGAGGAGGTTTTATTATTCTACATTGAGAATAATTCAAAATAGAATTATATTCTATATTAAAGCTCAACTTTACTCTGATGCTGAACACCTCTCCTGACCAACCATCACCCCACAGATTAATCCATGGAAATATTACTAAAGGAAACTTCAGGCACCTCAGCCTCAGAACCAGCCACCAGCGAGGAACGGGGGTTAATTCTGAAGAGACATTTCCTTCAGAGAATTTTCAACCTGATCCCTCCTGCAAGATAACACTTCCCTCTCACTGGGGCTCTGCGAGGCCAGAGAAGTGCAGAGCAAGCAGACAGCTGGAATGAATGCACATGGAATTCCATGGGCCAGCTTCGAGGGAGCTTAACTACACCCCACAACTGTGATTTTTGAAAGTATGGACAAAATAAAAATGACAACGGCAAGGAGAGAAACTGAGCGACCTGTGAAATGCAGACAAACAGAAGGGAAAGAAAAACCACTGAGAGCTGCAAAAAGCAGCCCAAGGAGAGCATTGCAAATCTTATCTAAGTGAGAAAAACACTGACCAAAGAAAACCAGCAATTTTCAGCAGCTTCCAGACCATTTAAACGTTCAAGTTTACAGAGGTCGGTTCATTTAGGGTGGGTTTAAAGGGGGATTTAACCCCTCCAAGCACCACAGGCACTGAGGGAGGCCCAAAGCTCAGGTTTGATTCCAGCTCCTGGCATTTACTAAAACACAGCTTATTGACTTGTTTCCCAAAAACCCACTGAGGCTGCCCTTGACCCCACTCCTGAGGCCAACAACTGAATTTAAAAAACAAACAACTCCACAAACACAGAGAATAAACAGCCAGCGTGTTCCCAGAGCAACCCCTGCAGTTACCCAACGCTTCTGGAAAAGTTTCCCTGAGCTGCTCCTGCTCCTGTGAACTCTGGGTTTCATTCCCAGTGTTAACTCGGCCAAAATTCACTTTGGGGACCGTTCTGCTGTGTCAGGGTTTGTTCTCCTTCCACTCCTTCAGTCTTATCCTCACAAACACAAACAGTGGGGCTGGGTGGTTTTTCACACCACAATAATTAGTGCAAACAACCACAGGGCTTTTGAGGAAAGGCTGCATTTAACAATCCTTTGGGTTTTCCAGGATGGCTGCGCCTGTTCCAACCCACAGCTCGTGTGTCTGGGCTCCCCCCGAGGCTTTGGGAGGTACCAGAGGTGAGACAACACGGTCCTGACTTCCCACCTCAATCCCACTTTAATGATCTCAACGGCAACATCCTCCTGATCCTCGCAGGACACACACAGAGATAACTTCCACTGAAACATCCTTCCCTCCACACATTCCTGGGGCTGCCCTTCTTCCCTGCTCCGACATTCCCTGATTCCCAGCTGCTTCACTCCCAGTTCTCCCTCTCCTTTATCTGTTTGCAAAGGGCACCTGAGAAGCAGCTGAGGTTGCCAACACCCATTTGTTGCTGCTCCACAAAAAAAACTTCTGTCACAGCAACGTTTTTAAATCCACAATAAGCAGTGAATGGTTTGATTGTTCCCCGGGGCTGAATTATTGGAACAGGAGACAGAACAAACTCAACTTTGCTGCCTCCCCCTCAGAACCTGCTCCTGGCAGCGTTAACTGTCTGATGCAACTACGGGGGGGAGGGGGGGGGTTAAGCCAAGGGTTTTATTGATTATTGAGGTGACAAACTGAGCTTCTCCCCGCAGGTCGAGGAGCTTTCAGTTGTCAAAAAACATCCTACAGTTTATATGGAATAGGGGAAGGGAGCAGCTGGTGGTGTCCTGGAGGGAAGGACCTGAGGGGAGTCCACAGGAGAGGTGGAGAGGAACTTTATACAAGAGTGACAGGACAAGAGGGATGGCTTCCCGCTGCCAGAGGGCAGGGATAGATGGGATAGTGGGATGAATCCTTCCCTGGGAGAGTGGGAAGGCCCTGGCACAGGTTGCCCAGAGAAGCTGTGGCTGCCCCATCCCTGGAAGTGTCCAAGGCCAGGATGGAGCAACCTGGGATAGTGGAAGGTGTCCCTGCCCATGGTAGGGGTGGAACTGGATGAGCTTTAAGGTCCCTTCCAACCCAAACCATTCCACGATCTCAAGGACTCGAAGGATGCCATCAGGTGTTTAAACAGCAGAAAATAAATGCAGTAGCAGTTTAAACAACACCAAACGTTTAAAAAATTTTAAAAAAGCAACAGCACCGCCAGAAAAAAATATGAAGAGACACCGCAACAACCCTGCCCCAGCGCCGCGGCAGAGCCCGGACGGACACCCCGAACCGCCAAGTGCTCCACAGAGCCCGGCACACCGACACCCCCCGGCACACCGACACCCCCCGGCACACCGACACCCTCCGGCTCGCCCACCGCGCCGCTTCAAACCCGCGCCTTCAGCTTGGCCGCCGGAGCGGCGAGTGTGGAGCGAGCCGCGCTCCGGCCCCGTCGCCCGGGCGGGTGCCGGCAGAGCCAGGGAGAGACCCCGCGATGCCGGTACCCAACTCCCCCGGGGCACAGCTCTGCCGGGGCCGGATGGGGCGGCGCGGGAGGTTCGGGCTCTCCCCGGACGCCTCAGCGCGGCCCCCGCGGCGCCTCCCGCGCCCGCCCGCCCGCCCTCCCTCCCTCTCTTCCCAGGCCCCGCGGCCTCCGCGCTGCCGCTCTCACCCCTTCCTCCAGCTCCTCGTCCGAGCCCGCGTCCTCGGGCTGGTCCAGGTCGATGTCGAACACGCCCGCCATGGCTGTGTGGTGGCTCGGCCGGGGCGCGGGCCCAGGGCCGCCTCATGGGCCGGGCCCCCGCAGCGCCGCCATCACCGGCTGCGCGCCCGCAGCGCGCCTGCGCGCCCGCCCCGCCCGCACGGCCCCGCCACCGAGCAGGCGCGGAGGAGCCGCGGCGGGCGGAGCGTGCGCGCTGAGCGGGGGGAGGCCGCAGGGGAGCGGCGCTGCCAGGACACAGCGCTGCGCGTGCGCAGAGCGGGAACTTCGGAGGAGAGACCGCGAGCAGGGTGAGGGGGAGAGAGGAGCGTGAGGGGAGAGGGAGCGGGGTGGGATGGGGGAGAATGGGGTGGGATTGGGGAGAAAGGAGCGCTGAGGGAGCGGGATCGAGATGGGATCAGGATCGGGACCAAGATCAGGATCGGGACCAGGATCAGGGTCGGGACCAAGATCAGGATCGGGACCAAGATCAGGATCGGGACCAGGATCAGGGTCGGGACCAAGATTAGGACCGGGATGTGATCGGGATCAAGATCTGGTCTGGGATGGGATCGGGACCGGGATGGGATCGGGACGCCGGCAGAGGGTCCGCCGGGCCGGGCAGGGCTCGAGGGAGGGCTCGGGGCTAACATGGCGGCGGTTCTGAGGGGGAGCCCTGAGGGGGAGCCCTGAGGGGGCTCTGCGGGCACGGCCACCCGGAGAGACTGGCGGTGTCGCACAGGTTGGACACGAGCCTTTCCTGAGGAGGAGAATTCACGTGTTTGTTTATTCTCGGTCTCGCAGCAACGCTGGAATCGCGCCCCGCGAGCCAAATCCGCACAAACCTGCCGGCAGAAGGCGGCACAGGCACCGGCAGCATCCAGGGAATGCTGGTACGGGAATGCTGCGGCACAGCTGGGGTGGGAATGGAGAACTGCAGCCCGGAGTTTTAAAAAAACAAACTGGCCTTGTTTCTGTGCGTAGAAAAGCGAGAAAGCAGAGCTGCTGTAAAATGCTGAGTGGGGAAAAATGTCAAAACGCGCCGGTGAAAAGCTTTGCTCTGCGTGCTGGAAGCAAGGGGAATGCTCCAGGGAATCCTTTTGTCACCTCAGCAGGCTCTGGCATCAGGCCTGGAGCAGAACAGGGCTGGAAATCAGCCACAATTTTGAACAGGCTCAACGTTTCTAGGGGCACGTGGCGCTTTCTTATTGTGCTTTTACATCCTAATCATTTGTTTCTATCCTGCCCTACTGAGCAAAAGTTAGAAAACAAACAATTTCCTTGCTGCGTGGCTGGTTCCAGCTCCCTCCAGATGCAAAGCAGCAGTTACCAGTTTGATTCCCTGCAAAGTGCCATCCCTCTCTCCTGGCGCTCAGCAGGAGGTGCAGCCAGGCAGCTTTTCCCCAGAAACAGCCACTGGCTGTGGTATAACCACCCTCAAAAAACGGCAAAGCTGATCAGAAACTTACCAGAACTGCTTTTCCCCCCCTATCTTTTCCACAGTTACTAAAGACATCATCTCTCTTTCAGGCTTGAATCGAGGATGTCAATTGTCACTGTCCAGCTGGGGCAGTGTGGGAACCAGATTGGCCACGAGGTGTTCCACTCCCTGTGCAGTGACATCCACGGCACTCACGGGCTGTGCTCCAGGGAGGAGAACCAATCCTACCAGGATGCCTGCAAGGAGAGGTTTTTCTGGGAGGAGGAGAAATCTGGAGGTACATCTTTAAAAGGGCTTTTATTTATTTTTTTTCCCCCCACACACGGGGTCTGTTTTCAGGACACAGGAATAAAACAGGTGGTTTTTTTTTTTACCTTCAGTCTGGAAGGACTGTCCCAACTGGAAGCACAATCGCTGCAGTGAAGGGGCTGAGAAGACAAAGGCAGTTTCCCAGCAGCACAGCTGGAAACAAAACATAACCTTTCCTTCCAAACCATCTGCATTTCCTGCTGTAGATGGGTCACACCACAGAGTAGGACCCAGAGCATCCAAATTTGACGTTGTCAAACACGTGAAGGGGTTTCTTTCCTGAAAGATCTCGTGGTGTCTGGAGTTCAGATTTGTCTTTGGCACAGTTTATGGGCATTGCCAGATCCTTTCTGTGCCTGTCCCATTAGTGGCTGGGAGGAATGTCACCTGGGACATGGCACCCATCCAAATCCACCCATTTTACAGGAATGTGGAGGCACATTAATCTTAATTCTTCTTTTCCTCCTCTCCAGTGCCCGTGGCCCGAGCTGTGCTGGTGGACATGGAGCCCAAAGTCATCAGCCAAACCTTATCCATGGCTGCCAGGTCTGGCTGCTGGAAATACAACCACCAGTCCCACTTCTGCCAGAAGCAAGGCTCTGGGAACAACTGGGCCAACGGGTATGGAGAGCTGCTCCAGGCTTCCCAAAAAACTGTGGAGGATGAGGGGCTGCTCACACTCTCTAGGAGTGCAGCTGAGTAGGGAAGAGGATTTATGTGTAAGTTAAAGTAGAAATATGTAGATAGTAGTGAAATTTTTGAACTGATTTTTGCAAGATGAAAGTGGTGTTTGAATCCCAGAATGGTTTGGGTTGGAAGGGACTTGGAAGCTCATCCGGTTCCAACCCCAACACTTCCCACTATCCCACGTTGCTCCAACCTGGCCTTGGGCACTTGCAGGGATTCCAGGGGCAGCCACAGCTTCCCTGGGCACCCTGTGCCAGGGCCTCCCTCACTTGCAGTGCAGTCAGGACATTTTGGGATTGAGGGAATGTGTTTAAGGATAGAAAACAATAAGGACAGTTTATAAACAGCCGTTTTGCAAAATAAACACCACAGCCAAGGATTGTTTAGTGCAGATAGAATGGGTGACAGTGCAAGCTCATAGAAATAATGATAAAACCTGCCTAACGGATAGCTTCATCTTCCTGCTCTCCTGTTGCTCCACAGGTACTCTGTGCACGGGCCCAGGCACAAGGAATCAATAATGGATCTGGTGCAGAAGGAAGCAGAGAGGTGTGACCGCCTGGGAGGATTTGTCACCACCATGAGCATGGCTGGGGGCACAGGCTCAGGCCTGGGAGCCTTTGTGACCCAGTGCTTGAGAGATGCTTTTCCAGCCTCTTTCATACTAAACCACGTCATCTGGCCCTTTGGCACCGGTGAGGTGACTGTCACACTGCCTTTTTATCTATAGTTTGTAGAGAATTTATGAGTTTATAAACACTGCTTGCTTGAAAAGAAAATATCTACAACAGAAATGAGCTAGAAAATAAATACATTTTACTATTACAAAGTTCACAGGACTAAATAAGGCAGCTAAAGGATTGTTTGCCTGATATTCGGTACGTGTAATTTCACCAAAACAAATTGTGCACAGTTAAAGTGCTGAAGTGGTGCCGTTTCACAAGCACCAGAAATCTCCTGCTAGGATCTTATCTCAGCAGTACAATCAGTTCCCAGGTAGATGTTGTTCCAGCGTGTTTGCATGGAGAGAGATGGATAACCTGATTTTCACGGGTCCTGCCCTCTTTCCCTGGAAAAGCTCTGAGCTGCTGACCTCATTCTGCACTTCCCAAAGCTCAGCTGAGGAAACAGCAGCAGCCAGAGGATGATGAACTCGAGAGGGGTTAAGTTTGACTCTCATGTGTGTGGGGCTTGTTGTTTGTTTGTTTGTTCCCAGGTCATCGTCCAGAACTACAACAGCGTTCTGACCCTGTCCCATCTGTACCGCTCAGCAGACGCCCTCCTGGTCCACCAGAACGACGTGATCCACAAGATCTGCGCCCAGCTGATGAACATCAGGCACATCTCCTTCAGGGACGTGAACCAGGTCATTGCACACCAGCTGGGCAGCGTGTTCCAGCCCGCCCACAGCGCCCAGGGGGGCCCAGGCTACAGCAGGAACCCCCTAGGTACTCACACACCTCTCTCTGGGCAGCTCAGGGGGCACTTCCACTTCTTCAGTCTCCTTACTCGAGTATTTGGGTACATCCCAAGTTTTCAGGCAGGAAAAGTGAAGGAAAAGACAAATTTAGAAGTTCAGTCCACTCCCAGTGTTGTAGCAGAGCCCACAGATAATCCCCCCAGCTTCTGCTTTCATTCTTCACCAGAAGAACCCCGTTTCTCCTTTTTCAAGTGGTTGCAGACATTTTGGTACCTATTTACATTGCAGAGGAGACTTGTGCAGGACGGTGCTTTTGGGCTGAGTTTCACATTTCACTTTGGGCCAGGAACTTGTGTGAACTGGAACAAACTGAAGGTGTTGTGTTTTGCTGGGGCAGCAAACGGGTGAGCAGGCAAACTGGGAGCAACAGGCTGGCCTTTATACCCTCAAGGAACTAGAGAAAGTTACCCAATATTGCTTGTAAAATGAAAGCTTTTCACTCCTGGCTGTCAATCTCTGTAGCAGTGCACAGGGCCCTGCAGATTGTGAGCAGTGAGACACTGTAAAATCAGAACTATTAATGTGTAGAACTCAGTAACACACAGCAAGCTTGCAATGCTTTGTCTGAAACTGCTAAATCTTTGCAACATTCCTCCCTCTCTCCTCCTGTTTTAGCCACCCCTGTGCAGGTGTTTTTGGTCAAACGTGAGCAGCTGATTTCTTCTTCCAGGAGACTTGATGGAGACCTTGGTCCCACACCCCGAATTCAAGATGTTGGGTCTCCGGAACATCCCTCAGATTGCTGAGAGCTCCCTCCCCTACAGCACCTTCAGCTGGCCTGGGCTCATCAAACATCTGAGGCAGATGCTGATTGCTAATGCCCAGATGGAGGAAGGTACAGAGCATTCCCTGCCCTCCCCTCGCTCTTCCAGCAGTTATCTGTACAGGTGGAACAAAGCTGGTGGTTTGGTGCAGCTCCCTTCAGTCACTGCAGAGCCCTCAGCAGGACTTGCCTCCTGCTGCTCCTTGACCCATCCCCTCAGCTTGCTCCTGCTTTTGCTTCCAGACACCTCAGTTAATGACAACCACTGAAAACTCACAGACCAAACCAACAGTCTGGGGCAGTGCACTCAATTTACATCATTCATTTGGGTAGGGAGCTCTGTGTTTTCTTTTGACACCCTCTAGTCACAAAAATCCTGCTCAGCTCGCTCTCTATCATTTACGTGGGGAATCCAGTTGTAGCTCCCAGGAATGCAGGGAATGGGCTGGCAAGTGCTTTGTATACAAACAGGTATCATTTCCTCTGGTAGACAAGTGACTACCAGGAAAACACTGCTGGGTTAGCACTGCTTTCCCCTGGGAATTGTGTCATTGCTGCTTAATTAACCTGCAGCAGCTACGGACTCCAGTATGCTCTCACTTTGGGGCACAGTGACAGTTCCCATCTGCCTCTTCAGCCTGTCCAAATCCACATTTCACAAACCATCAACTGTCTTTTCTCTCTTTTTTTTTTTTTTTTTGCCAAAATCTCACAGGTATTGACTGGCAAGTCCGACCACCTCCTGCAGGCTCCTCCACCCCCTCCAGCCACTCCACCAAGAGGCCACTGCACTTCAACACTTCCATTGCCAACCTGGTTATCCTGAGAGGAAAAGATGTGCACAGTGTGGACTTGGGTGAGGGGGAAAAGCCCCAAACCTTGGGGGTTCTTGTTTCACATCTCTCTGCTTTCTTTCCCAAAAAAACCCCAAGGCCCCTGTTTGGTTCCCAAGGTCAATATTCCCTCTAGAAACAGTTCAGTGTCCAAGGCCAGGTTGTCCAATTTCTTATCTCTGCTCCAGGGAGTTTCCAAGATCCCTCCCTGTACACATCATGGCTAAACCCTCGGGATGCTTGGAATGCCTGGAGAACACCGAGGGCATTCAACAAGTATGAAAAGTCTGCCTCCCTGGTCAGCAACAGCCAGTTCCTGCTCAGACCTCTGGACAGCATTGTGGGAAAAGCTTGGAATATGTTTGCTTCCAGGTAAGTGAGAAGAGTCGTGCTGAGGCTTCACTAACCACTGCCAGTACCTTCAGTGGGAGAGAAATCACTGTAAGGCAGTGAGACCACACATTGCAGTGCTCTCGTTTTCCCAGTCCCCAAAACTCCCCCAGATTTAGTGCATTCCAGTTTGGCCATCCTAAAAACACCACAACAGCTCTTACTGATGGTTTAGTTTCCATCTATGTGTGCAGAGATGCTGCCCAGGCCTGTGAAAACTTCCTGGCTCAGCAGCACTGAGGGGATTGCTGTGTTTGTCAAGGCTCCCGTGCCATTCACCACTTCCCCTTCCACTTCCCACTTAGCCCAGGATTTTTAGCTGCAGTTCCGTTCCCTCAACCAATACACAGATATAAAAACTATTAGGAACAAGTCAGGACTTCCTGATCAGTAGGAATTAATTACAAAGTGAGTTCAAGGGAGCACAGAAAAAACAAAACAAAACAAAAACCCCAGCACAGTTATTGGGTGGAAAGCAGTCCTGATTTGGGGGTTCCCCAGTAAATATCCAATCTGTGATTCCCACTGTCTGACCCCTCCTTCCCCACACAGAGCTTACATTCACCAGTACACCAAGTTTGGAATTGAAGAGGAGGATTTCCTGGACAGCTTCACAACCCTGGAACAAGTTATCTCCAGCTACACCACCCTTTGATTTGATTTCTTTTACATGGTCAGAAGTAGAGCTTTGCTGAAAGAACCCAGCACTGAAGAAACCTTCCCTCAGCTTCCTGAAGTGTGGAAATTACTGGGCTGGAGCTGGTTTTCAGTCTTGAAAGCAGAATGAGTGTGTGTGTGTGTGTGTGTGCTGAACCTGAGCTGAATATATTTATATGGGCAGGTATTATTATTTAATATATCTAATAAATACCTATTTTTCAATAAGTTTGCTATGTACTGGAGCTACATCTTTGAACATAATTTTTGGCACTTTAACATAAACTCTCATGGATTCCCATTTAAACATATTTGGGGGGAGGTGGCTGCTAGATTTCAAATAGAACAGGACATAGCAATACCAAAATTTAATAACATTTTTAAATCCCAAAAGGCAATTCCAAGAATTGTCAGGTTTTTTTGCACAGATTTTACCACCACCACAAGGTGGTGCCCTGGAAGCTGCAGCAGCCTGGAAGGAGGAAGGGATTGAATCCCTTGGGAAGGCACACACTGAATGCTTATAAAATAAAAGAGTCCAGAGTTAAGGATTATGTTGTAACACCAACTTATCCTCCCATAGAAATAATCCCACAGGCCAAAAAGAGTTCAAAAACCAAAATCAGTCTCAAGCACTTTCCCCTTGCCAAATTCCCCATTTCAAGGTGTCCTTTAGGCACTTTTTAGTGCCCTTTTAAGGCACCAAAAACCCCTTTTAGGTTTTCAGTGCCATTTCAGGCCAGGCCTTGGGAGCTTTTTAACTAAAAGGTGGCAGCTCAGAGCTGGGCACTGCTCTGGTCCAAAGGGATTTTTTGGGGGGGAGGGGGGGATGTTTTTATCCCTTTCAACCCAATTGAGTGATTTGGGTGTTTTCACAGCAGAAACTGGAGGAGAGATTGCACGAGCTGAGACAAAACAGCACAGGCACCTGCAGGAACAGAGGGGCAGGAGAGGAGACCCCTCCCTGGTGCTTCCAGCAGATCCCAGATGGATCAGGAACCTCTGGAAAAACAGCCAAGCCCCAGCAATGGCCACTCTCCCTCCTGTCCCACTGAACAGGTAAATGAGCTTTTCAATGCCCTGAGAAACAAGGGGGCAAAGGGTTATTGATTGAGCAGCACAATAACCCCTTTATTGCAGGAATAACCTCTTATCTCCATGGATTTATCATGGTGAGCAGGAAGCAAAGGCAGCAGGTGCTCAGTGCACCCCTGGGTGCTCACTTATGGCTCAGGGCATTTCCAGGGAATTTATTTGAGGTTTTTTTTTTGTTTGTTTGTTTTGTTTAAGTTTGATGTGGCAGAATTTGTGCCATAACAAGAAACACACCACACACAACCCCAAAGCAAAAATGAAGATTTCCTTATTTGCCACAGGAAAAGAGAGAGAGAAAAGGTTCTGCAGCTCCCAGACACAGCCAGGCCAGCAGGGTCATCCCTGCTTATCAGGGGTTGCTCTGGAAGGACGTGCTCACAGTCAGGATTCAGGGAGAACACTCCTCATTCCATGTGAAAACAACGTGTTTTTAAAGCAGCAACGGGAGATCACAACCAGCAGCCCAAGTTTGACAACACAGGTTCCTCAAAACTATTTTAAATTAAGAAGAGCTGAAACCAAAAGTTGTATTAACTGTTCTAATCCCTCCATTGCTCTGCAAGAGGCTGACAGGAGCTGCTTTAGGCATCTCCAGGCTTCTTCCTGTGAGTGTTTTCCACTGCTGATCTCAGTCCTGAAATTCTCACAGCCTTTCCCAAACCCAGCCTTCAGTTTTTGATCTAGGACAGGATTCCTCTGTTGCTTTGTTGTGTTTTTTTTTTCCCCAGGATGTGCAGAGGGTCAGAGTGGCAGGAAGTGAATAGCTGGTATCAAATATTCATAATTTACACTTCCACTGGAAGGTGGAGCAGCGCTCCTCTGTTTTATTGATCAGATGAATCATGGGACAGGGCTTTTATTCCCTCAGCAATTAAAGTTAATGAGGTGGATCAAAGGTCAGCACGAGCCAGTGGCTCAGTGACAGGAACAACAGAATCAGTGGCCTTGACCTTGCTGGGTTTCAGTCCCCCCCAGGATGTCCCTAAAGCTGGAACAATGTCCCAAACCTCAGCATTGTTGTGGGCAGGGACAGGTGCAGCTCACTGGGAAGCTGATTCAAGGACTCCCAACTGCAGAAGGCATTTCATCAACAGGAGAACCTTTTATTTGGCCACAAAAATAAAAAATAAAAAAAAACCCCAAGCAAATCAAACTCACAAAAAAAAAAATTCCAACCCAGAAACGAAACTCTGCAACGACCTAAAATACTTTAAACACAACAAGTGGCAAGTGACAGTAGTTAATGTATTTATAGACACAATTTCTTTGGATATAAGCAGATATTGGTGCTTTTAAGGTCAGACTCGCTTGCCAGTACAGGAAGGAAAGAACTGGGGGGAAATATGTAAAGGAAAAAAAAAAAAAAAATCTGTGGTTCCCACAGCAACCAGGAATTTATCAATCTGAAAGCAGGAAGTGATATTCAGATTAGCAGCTGATACACTACTGAGGAAAATTAAGGTACAAAAGGATGAATAATTCACTTCCTTCTGCATTTGCTAAGAAATTTAGTCTAGATAAATATTATGAAGTGAGAGACTAAACATCCAAAAGGAAACAGTGGCAGATGAAGGAGGGTGAGTTTTGCTGGACACACTTTAGGAGCTGCCCAGGAGTCATCAGGGAAGTGATTCATGGCTCAGATTTAGCACAAAAAGCTTCCAAAAGGAACTGAGCTGCTGCCTTTCCTCCCCTGCTTCCAAGGGCAGCCCAGACACAGCTTCAAACACCCCAGCAGCGAATTCCAGCTTCCTGCTCCTGCCCCTGCTTCCTCCCCAGCTCTGCCCATGCTGCACTTACACCAGAAAACAGAAAAACACCAAAAAGAGGGTGCCAAAATCCCTGTTTTAAATGTAAGAGTAGCAGGACTGTTAAAGGCAGGAATTTGGCAACCAGCAGATTAATATCCAATTGGATGTTTCTCCCAAGAGGAAAGCTTCCATTCCCTCCCTGCCAGCCCCTCACTCAGGGGTTCACCTTATATTCCCCTAAAAAGATCTACTCAGGCTTCTCCCCAGACCCAAAATATTCTGATATAAAAGCAGATCCAAACCTGGGCTGTGCTGGCAAAGGAGAGCTCGTCCTTGGGGTCCTCCAGCTGAACAAAACTTCACTCAGCAAGCCTGGACTTATCCAAAAATCCTGGAGCAAGGGCAGAGAGAGCTCCAGGAAGGCCCAGGGGAGGAGACATCAGGGACAGTTTTAGCCAAGGGCTCTCAGGCCCTTCCAAACAACACTTAACCCCTTCCTTATCCTCGGGATTGGGAGGATCTGTCACAGCTGGGATCTGTTGCCAAAGGACAGGGATTATTTCACCCCTGTCAGCAGCACCTGCCTCTTCCTGGGCAGCCCCAGGGGTTCAGTTCCTGCCCAGTGGGTTTGCCACAGGGTGATTAAAACAGGGCTGGGGAGAAGTGAAGGGAGGCATCAGCACCAAACCCTGCAGCAGAGATCCTACCTGGGGCATTTCTTTGGCATCCATCACCCTGAGCTCCACTGAACACCATCTTCAGGCATCCCCAAAAGTGTCTCCCTGGCTGCTCCCCACCCAGGCCCTGCCACAGCACCCAGGGGTGCTCATCACTGGGTGTCCCTGGAGCTCAGCCAGGCTGAGGGCAGACCCACGAGTGCAGGAGTGTGAGAGATGGAATCTGCTGTTGTGAAAATATCCCGAATATTCCAGCTCCCCCAGCAAACAGCTGCAGCAGGAGGCACGGAGGGCAGGGTGGTTCCTGAGCAGCCCAGAGAGGCTTTGTGGAAATGGCAGCGTTTGTACAATGCTGTAAATCTAAATGTGTGTTTTCTCTCCAGTTTTCAGGAAAATGCTGAGCACACAAACCTGCTTTTTCAGTCACCAGATGGAAAGGGCAGTGTCAGGAAAGCCCCAGTCCCTCAAAATTCCATTTCTGCACTGAAGTGTGAGCTTTGAACAAGGTATTTGTGTGTTTGAATCAGCAGCAGCTTCTGCAAGAGAAATGCCAGATTATTTCCTGAGGGTGTAGGGAGAACAGAGGCACCACGAGGTCACCTCACCTGGACAGGACAAACTTAGGGCATCTCCTGGGAATTCCCTACAGGTTGGGCCAGGCAGAGCTGACACCTTCCTGTGGAAAGGCTTTGGGCCTGGGAAATGCCCCAGATCAGCTGGTCCCAAGTGAGGGAGGAGGTGACATTCCATGGCTAATAATAATAATAATAATCATCCCCCTCTCAGCACATGCTAAAGCAAACTAACCCCAAGCTTGGCCCTTCCACTTGGCACCTTTGTTTTACACCACCAGCAGCGAATGAGCTGAACCACCTCAACACCCCCTTCCTTTCAAATCCAGCACAGGGCCACAGTGAGATTTTTTTTTTGACCGAAATACCCTTTTTTTCTGAATTCCTGACACACTGCTGGGCTCTTTGCTGTTTGCTTGTACCTGGGAGGTGACATAACAGCAGAAAGTCTCTGCCTTTGAGCTCCTTCCTCTGCTGCCAAGAGCCCCGGGCTGTTCAGCCTCTCCCTTCACACCCTGCCAGGGCATTGTTTGGCTGCCCCTCCTGAGAGCAGATGGATGCATCAGTAAGCAAGTGAAATGGGTAAGGAAATAAATGCCAGCCTTTCGTGCCCTCTGTTAGGCACCTGAATTGGGGGAGTGACAGCAGGCTCGAAGAGTTTCTCACCGTAATCCCTCTAAAAAGGAGTTTGCCAGAGCACAGGCAAATATTGACCTTCGGTCTCTGAGGGCATCAGGGGGTGTTCCATGGGAAGGAATTGCTTCAATCCCTGTTTCCTGAGCTTACAGGAACCCAGGTGGCTCCAGCACTGACCCCTCACCTGCCCAGCTCCCCCCAGAGCCCACAGCCCAGCGGGATTCCCTCCCACTCCCACCCAGCTTTTAAACCGAATTGTAAAGCTCAGAAGAGCCATTCCAATGCCTTACCTGTAATAAATTCAGCCTTTTTAACTGATTACAAAGTGTGTTTTAACCCCGTGCTTCAAAGAACACCCCCAGCCCCCACTCCTCTTTCCACCTGCCATCAGTCTGGCTCACTAATATTTATATTTGTGCTCGATAATCAGGGACACACCCCCGGGGTTTGTGCCTGCAGTGACACCGGGACCAATCAAGCCCTGAAACCCCAAGGCACAGCAGGGAAGGATGTGGAGCAGCACTAAACCCCTGTCAGGTGGGAATGACAAGTGTCTTTTAGCAGAACAGGCTGCTGGGGGGGGGTCCAGAGGGAGCTGCTTGAGCAGGAACACAGCGGGACACTGGGATGGAGGGAAGGAGCTGCACAGACAGGGAAAGCAGGAGCTTTCCTGACTGTTTTCCAGCCTGGAACTGGAGGATTTGACCTGCCACGGGCTCTTGGGTGGCACAGCCACCGTGACCTGAGCTGTGCTGCCACCAGCAATCCCCACTGCTGGGGCAGGGCAGCTCTGCCACCTCCCACCATCCCAGGGAACAGCCAGGGCAGGAACAACCCCCAGGGCAGGCAGGAAAAGCAAGGAAAATGAAGGGGAGGAGGAGTTTCAGCCCTACCTGCCCTCAGCTCTGATGTGCTGCTTCCAATTCTCCTCTCCTGAAGAGATTCAGTCACGTCCCACAGAGGAGGAGACCCAAAAAAACCCACTCTATCACAGCCAAGTCATCTTTGAGGTTTAACCACCCCTCAGGTGCTGTTACCTCCACGTGATTTTCAGTAACTCCCAGGGAAAAAAAGCAAGATGCTTTTTATTCAGGATCTGAACTGAGAGCTAAAAGAAAAACAATCCTGTGCTCAGATTTCCCTCCTGCAAGAGCTCCCCTTGGCTTTGTCCCTCACACCCCAGGAGGTGACTGCTCCCAGTGCCTGACTGAAGACAGGGACTGTGGATTCAGGGAGCAGAATCCACGTTTTCAGGTGAAATGCTGAAGGCTCCAGGTCTCTGAAGCCACAAAATTCTGATGGATCTTCTCCATTCCAGACAACAAATGTCACAAGTGCTACCAACCCACTTCAACACCCAGAGTGGAAACAATCCAGCTGAAATGAACACTGGGAAACGTCGTTTCTTTGTTTATTTAAGCAAACATAAAACTATCCATTGAAAATCTCATTAGGGATACTTTCATTTCTATGATTTCTTTTAACCTTTTACCAAGTGTTATCATCTCCCAGGTAGGAGCAGGTAGAACCAGCAGTTCCTTCTTTAAAGAGGGTTAGAAAGCTTCAAGATAACCAGCAGAGCTTATTGGAATGGACACATGGAACACAAGCTGAGGAACAACAGACACACAGATATTTCACGCCACATGGATGTAAACACATTGCACTAAAAGTGGGAGAAAGCTCCCTTTTTCCAGGGGTTTTCCAGCAGGCAAGAGGCAGAATTTTAAGGGGACCTCTAAAGGAGCAGGTTTTTTTGGCTCAGGCTCTGGCAAGAGGGGTTTTTTTTCTCTGTTAGTTGACACCACCAGAACTGAGAGAGGTGAATAAATAAATACCTGTGTCCCTCAGGGGAATCTGAGGACAAAAAAGCTGCCCCCAGGACTGGGGGGAGCAGCCCAGGGCTGTCACTGCTCCAGCGTCCTGAGGGGAACAGAACACGCAGCTCTGGGCTGGCATCTCCTCCAAGTGCACCCCTGAAGCTTCCACAGATTGACAAAAGTGAGGTACCAAGCACAGCTGGGATTTTTGGAACTTGCATTATGTTAGAAGACCTTTGGGACTTTATTGTCAAAGACCTTATTAAGGCCAAAAGGTGAAAAACGAAAAAAAAAAAAAAAAAAAAGTGGAAAATGTAAGCAATGGTGTTCCCCTTTAAAAATCAGCAGGACACGAACAGCCTTTGTGCCTTTGACCTCATACCGAGATTTTTAGGTCTTTAAATTCCCTGTGCTCAGAGCGGTGCCAGAGCAGCCCATCTGCACACCTGCCCACCCCTCAGGGCAGGAGACAACTTCACCCACGAGCTCCAAACCTCACACACAGCGGGGACGGGACACTCTGGACTGGAGGATGTGGTGATGGCAGAACCGGCGGCTCCTCGGAGCTAAAGCAAACACAGGGCCGTGCTGATGCTCGATGGGACAGCTGCAGATGGATGAGGGGAACGCTCAGATGAGAGATACCAAAATGTCAGACAGCCTACCGACTGTTGTTGCCATGAGATCCAACAGTCAACATCAGTCTGATAAGCTATCCGACAGGATGGTGGGGATGGACACGCTGGAGCACCACGGCAGCCCCCCAAAAAACACAGCCCAGCTCACCCCAAAGCTGCCCCACCAGGCAGGGTCTGACCCGCTCTGGGCACCTCCTGCAACACTCACTGAGAGCAAACTCGGCTTTACTTACCCCCAGGACAGGAACCAAAGCAACAGTTGACAAACATTTACAGGTGGAAGTGCCCAGGAGGGAAAAAGATCCATTTCAATGTTAGTCCATTAGAGCTGACACACACACTGGGTCAGAACAAGGTTTGGAAGGTATCTGACTCTAAAAGCAGAAAATCAAGGTTCTCTAAAGTTCTGTTCTGGACATCAAATCTATTTAACATATTAAATCTTCCCCCTCTCCTCTTCCCCACTGCCCACAGTTCTGGGCTCCGGGGCCAACACCTGAGCAGAATAAATACTGTTCAACCTGCCTATTTTAATTGTGCTCCAAGCAAGACACGTCCTTCCTGCTGCCTTTGCTGAGTAAGAAGCTCTTAAGAAAAAAAAGAAAAATAAAAAAGAACAACAAGGAAAAAAAAGCCCAAAGGGTGTCAGCACCATCAGTGCAGGAGGGTGAATGAACATGCAGCTCGGGGGGGTTAAAGGCTTCAGAGGGGAAACCGAGCATCCAAAAGAGGAGAGGGAAAGAAACAGCTCAAAAAGACTGACACAAGAAAATCTGGAATGATCAAAGATGACTTTATAAAGTTTTATCTTAACTTCATTCTAAATATACAGAATAAAAAATGTCGGTGTGGGCATTCGACAGCAATCACCTCTGATAACATCACCGGGACAGGGTGGCTTTTCCAACGTGCACTGGATGGGACACTGGGAATTCAGCCGGCACAGCCTTTACCAGCAGGGACATGCAACAGTTTGTATCCAGTCTGTATTTACACTGGGATGGGCTGGAAAGTCATGGGAAAAGCAAAACAGCCACCCTTCCAAATGAGGAGTCGCCCTCAGGTTGGTGTGAGTTAACCCAGGAGATGGAGAGCATGAAATCACCCATTTTGGAAGTAATTTGGATGGACAACATTTGCGTTAAACCCCACTGAACACCCCCTCGTCCATCCTGGACAACACCCCCCAAGACTCGTGAAGCATTTACACCTTACCTTAACATTGTCAATGGAACCTTTGCTCTAATATCCAAATTACTTTCAAAAAAAAAAACAAAAACAAAAAAAAAAATCAAATCAAAACTTTGTTCTAGTTGAAAACTGATGTTTGAAAAAGTTTTCCCCCGTTTTGAATAATGCTGATTTTGAACCATATGAAAAGCTGTGTCATTTCGGGGTCTGCCAGGACCCTCTGGAGGGGTTTTGTTCGGGCTCATTTGGTTTTCTCCTCCGAGTACATCTTCTGCTGCAGCCTCTTGGCGTAGCTCTGGGCCATGGAGTTGATAATAGACAAGATAAAATAACAAACCATCACAATCACCAGTTTCTCAAACATCCAGGACAGCCAGTTTTCCCCCTGGAGAGAGACAAAACAGGAGGAGGAGGAAGATGCAGATTAGCAGAGTCTCCACTCTCAGGGGGGAAAGGGGAAAGCTGGACCACTTATTTTGTCATTAATCAAACCCAACTCAGGAACCAGAGCAGGCTGAGGGGTTCCTGCAGCGAATCTGCAATCTGCTCCCTGCGAGGACAATGCAGAGGCTCTGCCAGGCACATGCCCAGGCCCTGCTCCTTCCCAGGGTGATTTATTATCATCCCCCAGTGATTTATTATTCCCAGTATTGTTTGGGCCTCGCTAACGATCCTCAGAGTTGGGACTCAGCAGCCTCTGTCACGTTCCTCGCCCAGCAAACCACGAGCTCGCTGGTTACCAGCGTGGGCTTTCCCCCTAAACTGCATTTTCCGTGTTATCCTCCCTTCAGGATCCCGCTGGAAGTTGCCGGTGCCACTCGCAGCGGTTTTCCAGGGCAGCTGCTCCCTGGTGTTGCTGTCAAAGGAGGGCAGCAGTGCCCTGCCACGAGCCCTCCCCGCACTCCAGCCCGGGCCCCCCGGGGCTCTTTTGGGGTGGGAAATGGCCAGAGGAGCATTTCCAGCAGCCACCAACACTGCCCGCGAAACCCGAGCCACGGATTCGATCTCAAACGCCTCGGCATCCTCAGGAATTCCACCTCCAATCGCTCTGGCCCGTCACAAATCCAGGGTAAGTAAGTTTTTTAAAATATTTTTTTTATATATATAATTTTTTTTTTGGATGAAAGGAAATTTCTGCCCCTTGTCCCTGCTCTAAACACCGTAGTTTTCTTTTCCTTCCAAACCCTGAAGGCTCGGGGATTTCCTCCCTCTTACTGTCCACGAAGCCTCAGACCCCCCCTGGCTCCCCAAGCATCGGGTGCTGCTCAGTTTGTCACCCTTTCACATGGAAATGCAACTTTTGCCTCCTTAAATCCAACCTTCCAAGCATGCAGCTAATGCAGAGAGGCAAAACGTGCCACTGGTCTGGCTTTCTTTTTTTTTTTCCTTATTCTCTAAAGGATTTAAATCCAATTTTGTACAATTTTAAGTTTTAAACAGGGTAAGTTTAAAATCCAGTTTCATACAATTGCGGAGGAATTTTTACAATCTGTTTTCAGGGAATTTTGAATTCCCAGCTCGGTTTTGGAGTGAGATTTTTTTATCTATTGCCCGGGTGAGGGCAGATCTCGGTCAGACAGGCAAGGGAAGAGCCCGAGAAAGGCAGGAGGGTCTTACCTGGGGAACTCCCCCGTCCGACTTGTGGTGAAGTTTTATCCTCTGAGCTTCCAGATACTCTTGAAACGGCTTCTGAAGAGAAGGACCTATACTTGGAATAGCACTGATGGACAGTTCATCCCAGAGAACGAGACAAAACAGGGGGGGAAAAAAAACCAAAAACAAAACAAAAAAAAAACACATTGGCTTTTTTTTTTTTTTTTTAAACTTACCACTTTACCTAATCAGAGCAAAGCTCAGCCCGAGCCACAGCTCAGGAGGGAACTCGAGAAAACAGAAACCCACGAAATAAAGCAAAATTCATCTTTTGATCGGAAAAAAAAAAAAGAAAAGAGACAAATCTGTGCGGGCAGCAGAGCCCTGGGGAGGGAGGCAGAGCTGGGAGCTGCAGCAGGTCCTGCAGGCAGCACAAGGAGCTTGAGCAGCGGGGGCAGCGCTGCGAGGCAAATGAATGACTTCGGAGAAGTCCCACATTTATCACCAGCAGTTCCTGTAAGAACTGGTTTGAACCGATTAATAAGGAAATGACTTGTGCTTGTGTCATCCCCCGGTTAAAAAAGAAACTGCTCGCCCTATGACTTGCCCCTTCTCCCGCGAGGAGACGGCCCCTTTCTCCAACAAAGTCCTTATTAGGACAATCTGTGCGTCATCCCTTCCCAAAAGGAACGCGTGAGCAAATCCCGCGGCGCCTCCCCCGGGCAGGGATTAACAAAGGAACAAAGAGGAGCTCGGCCCCTGCCCGGGCTGTGCCAGCGCGGGGGGCACGGGGTGGGCAGGGGGGGACCCTGCCAGCACCTCCTCCCTGCTGGCACCGTCACCTTTGGAGCCTCTCCCAGCTCCAGGGGTGCAGGTGGTACCGCCGGGCAGGCTCTGAGCTCCCCCAAATCCCCCTGGCCAGGCTCCCACCGAACCCACCCAGGCAAGCTGTTCCTGAAATCACCCACCCCGTGATTGAACACGAGATCCAAACCCTTCTGTGATGGGCACAATCCTTAAATCAAACCCCAAAACTCAACTATTCAGCCCCAGAACTCGGGCAGCCTCCCTTCAAACTCCCCTGGCCAAGCTCCCCCTAAACCCACCCCAGGCAGCTGGTCCTGAAATCCACCCACCCCGGGATTTTTGGATCTCCAAAACCCTTCCATAATGGGCACAACCCTTAAACCTCACCCCCCAAAAACCTCAAATATTAAACCCCACGACTCAAATATTACCCAGAATAAACTGTCCCCAGCACCACCACAGCCTGTGTGAACACACAACACCCAATCCAAAGGCTCCCAAGGCTGGATCCTCAAACACCCACCACAACTCCCAGTCCTGACAGACACCACTTGAATTTCAGAGAGAATGGAGAGTTTAATTTTATATTTTTTTTTTAAATTTTGATTAGGTTTAAATTTTCTATATTTAAAGAGATCAATATGATCTCCCACACTGAAAACCCCCCTAAATTTTCAGCGCTTCCCTTTTGATTCTTTACACCACAAGGAGGGTTCAGCAAAACAACTTCACACACCACGACACATCCAACAACACCCAGTTCCACGAGGGACCATCTCCCTGTGTCTCTCCAATTATTTTCCTCCTCATTTGACACCATATTCCCTTTTCCAGGAAAAAAAAGAAAAAAAAAGAAGACTTTCTAATTTTAGGAATTTCAGAGTGCCAAACAAAGTGCCTCATTCTGCTCCTCTCAATGGGTTTCCTTCACGGCCGGGGGGCACATTTACCAGAAAAGATTGACCATTTCCCTCATGATTCACCCCGGGAGGGGAACGGGGAGGGGGGGGGAGGAAATTCTGGGCCTGGGCTGGGGAAATTTGAGGGGAAAAAAATATCAAGCCCAGAGAGTCCAGCCCTGTCCCTGAGTGTTTTACAGGAACCCAAAGGATCTGCAGGACTCGGCCCCGGCCCTTTCCCGGGAAAAGCCGCGCTTGGAACATCCAGAGCCTTCCCTGCCTCCCCCAGAGCAGCCACTGCAAGGTAAGAGTTTAATTTTAACCTGCGTGGTGGTGAAAGGAGGGCCATTTCAATGGGGAGGGTGAATGATTAACAGGAGGGTGTTCAAATGACTCCCAAACTCAACGAGTCAGTCCCAAACCAAAGCCACGGCCACCCCCCGAGCTCGGAGAGGCTGCAACACCCAATTTCAACATTTTTCCTCACTAAAAAAAATTCACTTCCCCCCCCCCACCTTTTCTGGTGACCACGACTTAAATTAATTAAATTAACTTTAATTAATTAAACTTCATTACAGCTATTTTTAAAGAATGGGAGGACCTCTGATTCTGAAATCCTGCGATTTTTGGAGAGATTTTAATACCGGGGGGGGGGGAAGTGCATAGATTTTTTAAATAAGGAGCAAAAACAAAGCTGAGGAACATCTAGAAAGTCTTGAATCTGCAGTGCTGGGAGTGAAATCCTTGAAATCCCATTTCAGCAGGATAGTGTTGGTCACTTGGGCTCCTCTGGCAAAATTAAACCATTTAACCCCCCAGATATGTCACCTGCATCCAAATGCAGACATAACTTACATCTCAAAGTCCTAGAGCTCAGTTTTATTTAATTTAATTACAAGGAAGTGTAACTGAGAAGTTTTAGGAACCCTTAACATTCCATTTTTGCTTTCACTCCTTCTGATTCTCTGCTAAAACTGAACGTTTCACAAGGAGCTGCAGCACAAAAGAAACCTCCAAAAAGCTGTCCCAGCCTTTGGTGCAGCTGAAATTCATGAAAATCAGAATATTGCAATAAAAAACATGACCTGAATTCCAACACTAAAATCTAAACATCACTGAGAATTGTGATTCACTGAGAAACCCCCCTTGGAGGCAGGACTGGTACCTGGGCTTTGTGATTAAACAGATGCAGATTGATTATTTTTAACTCAAAGCTACCATTTCTATCCAAATTAAAAATCCTAAAGCTGTTTTTTTTTTTTTTCCAGTAATTAACCCCAAACTTCCCATCTCTTCACATTACAGAGATCCAGCAAAGCTGCTTCAGGATTAGTTTTAAAATCGCACCGAAGACCTGCAGGTTCTGACTCCTAAAATTTCCTTTCCACTTCCAGCAAACCCCTGTTTAAAATACACTGGACAATTTATAAATCTGCTTTTCCAGGAGTGTCTGTCACTGTAAGTTGGGAGGAAAGGGTTTTTGGGGGGGAATTTAAATCCTTTTAAGAGAACCTTTGGAACCCCAAAGAGGAGTTTTCTCCAAGGCACCAAACCTAGAGGAGAAAAACTGTGCTTTCCCTGTGCTTAAGAAAAAGTAGGAATTTATTTGATATTCCAGTCAATCCATTTTTACTGCTACTAAAAATACTTATTTTTAATACCACTTAATCCTGATATCTGCACTTCTGAAAGGCATCATTTTCACCTGACAGGATCTTCAGGAGTAGAGGTTGCTCTCGAGTTCCTGAAATCTCTCACCCTGTGCCTGGAGAGGTTGGGAACACTCCGGGAATTCACTCCAAGCTGTGCTAAAGCTCAAGGGCAGGGCTCAATCCACAGCTCCCCAAAAACCTCCCAGGGTAGAAAGTTCCCATCTTACAGAAACACTTGGGGGGGTTTTTCCCACTCTTTGCCCAGTTTTCCCGAGAGAAATGCCGGAATTCACGAGTGGTTTAGGAAGAAAAGAAGCTGGCACTGTGAAGTCCCGTTTTGGGGGCATTATCGGGGCTTTCACTGTTAATCAGAGCTCCTCAGTGACGAGAGGCTCGTGCTGATGAAGCAGCCGATTAACCCCGAGCCGTAACTCCAGTTACTCCGGGGGAAACTGGAGATGTAACTCGGGCTTTCAGCGATCCCTGAGCCCGCCCCCGAGCCCGGCAGCTCCCGGGAACAACGGGAATCCACAGCCCCAGGCACGGAGCGCGGGGGGTTTGGAGCCAGGAAAGCCCTATCGGAGAATCCAAGTTTATTTTCTCCCGGCAGTAACAGCCGGGAGGGTTTGGGACACAGACCTGCCCCCCTGCAGCAAACACGGGTTATCCCTGTTAGTGAAGGACGTGCCAGAGGCAGGAGGGACATTCTGGGCTGAGCTTTTCCCTCCCTGCACCTCCAATCTTTAAGATAATTGCTTTAAATCACACTATTGACAGCCAGCCCAGAGGGGCAGAGGCTCTCACCTCCCAACAGTTACGCCAAACATCATTAAACCAGCCCCTTTATTCACTCCCATTTCTCAGAAAATCCCATCCTGCAGCTCCAGGTACTAATTTTTTTGGTACTAATTTAGGGGCAAAGAACTTTGCTCGTTGGGAGTGAAACCCTTCGAGCCTTCTGCAAATAAATTTCTCTAATTCTGTGGGATCCACTGGCAGGTTCTCAGCCCCAAAGCTGCTCACCTTGCAGGTTATTTTAGGTTCTACTGCACAGGTTTTATTTAAAGGATTGATTGGAACCTGTTTCTCAAAATGTCCCTTAAAGCAGCTCAGCAGGGTCTGGGCTGTGGCAGAACAAAGGTCCAGCTGTCAGGAGGTGGGGTTGGCTCCCAAAAACCAGGGAATGAAACCCCAGGACAAGATTCCTGGTGCAGCCCTTTATCACTCCTTGACTTGTGCTCTGAAGAAATAACCTAAACCTGGACTGTAAATGATTTTTGACCAAAAAAAACCCTGCCAATCCTTAACCAAACTTCCCAGTTCCATCAGGGCCTGTGATCCCGCTTGTGCTGTTTTGGGGGAAGGAACATCAGGCTCCTTCTCCAGCACTGAGGGGGATTAAGTTGTGAACCAAGATTTATGGCCCAATAAACAGCAGGAAACTGGTTTGTCCAGGGAGCAGCTCCAGTGCCCAAAAACCCAGATGGGCATCGTTCCCACGGGGCTGCAGGGCTGGGAAACGAGTTCCACGAACCCCACCGGGACAGGGACCCCTCACGGGTGGTTCTGGGTGGGTTCCCAGAGCTTGCTGAGCTTCACTCCTGGCTAAAAATCCACGGAAGTGGCAAAGTTTTTAGATGGATTTCACTGCACTTAAACTTCAAATTACTCTACTGACTAATTATTCCATCCCTGGAGGTGTCCAAGGGCAGGTTGGACAGGGCTTGGAGCAAGCTGGGGTAGTGGGAGGTGTCCCTGCCTGTGGAAAGGTTGGAACAAGATGATTTTTAAGGTCCCTTCCAGCCCAAACCGTCCTGGGATTCTGATTTACCACAGGGAAAAGGGGGAATTTCCTTCCCACACTGATTTCAGATGCTTTGGAGGTGAAGGCCACGTGCAATAAACCAAGGGTTTTTTAACGAATTGTGAATTTTTACGAAGGTTTTAGGTTGCCTGTTGGGAGTTGTGAAGCTCCCAAAACACGAGCTGGGCAGGCTGAATTGAACCAAAATTGGGTTCTTTTCTGAACATTTCACCAGAAGGGATGGCAAGAGCTTTGTGGATTTCTTCAGTAGTTTTCTGGGAATTCTTAATCCCCATTTCAAACTGCCACTTCCAGGAAAACATCATCCTCATGCCTCAAAGCCCTTTGCTCAGTGTGACTTCACAGCCAGCCCTGCAGCTGTAGGTGAAAAAAAAAAAAACAACAAACCACTAAAAGCAAAGAGCGAGGAGGCAAAATAAACCCCACAATAATTCAATATTTGCAAGGGGCCAGAAGCAGCTACAAGGGGTGTCAGAGCAGGCAGTTCAGCTGCTCTACCAGGGGCAGGACACAAAGCTCGTGCACAAAACAGGAGATGAGGGACAGAGCAGGGACAGAACACGAGCCCAGGACTGGTAGAACAGGTTGGGAATTCCCAGCCCAGGGAGTTCCCAGCACCTCTCAACCCTGCCCAGCTCGGGTTTCAGCCTCTCCCCACCTCCCAAACCCACCCGGGGCTCCTCGTTCCTCCCAGCCACGTTTGTCACCACCTCCCTCCCACCTTGGGAGTGTTTTTTGTGCCCCAGCGACCACCAAAAATCCTTAAAAATTCACAATTCTCCGTGAGCAGCTCCTGCATTTCCTGCCACGTTGGCCTTTCTTTGTTTGGTTACTACAGGGAGTGTTTTATGAGCTGTTTGCAGTCCCATCACCCTCAGTGACACGAAACCAGTGACACCATTCACAGCTCCTGAGCTGCACGGGAATAATTCCCGCTTTTTTAACCCCCAAAAAAATCACAGAATTCGCAAGAAATTCTCCCTGCCTTATAAAATCAAATATCCCCAAACTTTATCTCACAACTTAACCTTCTGTCTAGGTTTTTCTCTCCTGGATATTCACGTGTTTTAACATTTTTTCAGGTACTGTGCTCAGGTATTTCCCACTGGGCAAGAGGGACGTCCCAGGCAAAGGAAGCCCGGAGTGGAACTCGATTAAAATGAAGTTACTGCCCACCAAATGGAACTGCATTTTAATTTAATAACAGGGCTTTTGATGCAAGGTATTGTTTAACATGTTTGCTGCTCCCTCTAACGCAGATTGATGAGGTAATGCCAGCAGACAGCTTGGGAAAAGGCAAGGAGAGCGGGAGGGACATTCCAAAAATCTCAACTGTCTCCCAGGAACATTTTTTAACTCTGACATCAACCCCTCCAGTAAACCCCAAATCCAGCAGAGCTCCCGTGACTGCACTCGGGGTAATTCAATGCAAAGTTATCTCCAAGACAGATGAAGTAGGAAAAAAAAACCGACCGGTTTTTTGGCTCCAGGATCCCCAGGAGAGGAAATCCTTGGAAATACCTGAGCTGGTGTGAGGGATGCTGAGAGAAACTCCTGATGGTTCAAAGTTGCCACGTTTCTCTCTCTCTCTCTTTTGTTTTAAATAATGTTCAGAGCCACAAATTAATGTTGGGTACAGAACAGATCAGAAGAGCAGGAATAAATAAAGTCAGTGTCAATGAAATGCCCTACGAGTTTCTTCTGACACTCCTTCTCCCTTGTCCAGCATCACTGCTGGGAGTTTGGGGCTTTAAAAGGAATTATTTCCAGGCATTTCTGCCCTGAAACCATTCTGGAGGATTTGGGGGTTTTATGTGAAAATGGTTATTGCAGTTTGGGCAGCAAAGTGTCAATCTGAACAAACCTTGGGAAAGCAGAAACACCTTGGAATTTAATTTTCTCACTGACTCATGAGACTGGATTAATTCTAGTTTATAAAAAACCCACAAAGCACAATAAAACCCCCCCAAACCTTTCTCAAAATCACCAGAGTTTATCCATGAAAACTGCCTTTTCTACCAAATTTACCAGAATGGAGATGAAACTCTACACACCCAGTTTCTCACTCCGAGGTTTTCTGAGAGATTTAATACCGTAAATGTCTAATGTGTAACTGTATGGAAGATGCTTTCCCTTATCTTGCAACACTGCATAAAACCCCAAGGTTTTAATGTAGAGCCACAGAATTTTGTGGTTTTTCTCTATAAATATAATATCTAAAAGACATATCTGTAATATACCCATGACATAATATATAAACTATACCAACAATATATTGTAATATATAAATTAATGCATTTGTATACGTTGTAAATTTAATTACAGATAATACAATTTTCTCTGAATGTTCTGGCCAAAGCCCGGCTTGGGAACAAAGCCCACCCTCCATCCCCGCTGCTCTGAGCCCTGCAGTGCTTTCCACTAATGAGGGCAGGGATTAATTACTCACCCAATGAGAGCCACCATCTGCTCCACGATGTGTTTGCTGAAGGTGATGATCACGAAGAGTTTCTGCGGGAAGGAAAGGCCCGGTTGGAGAAGGAGCGGGATCAGAAGGGTCCTTCCCAGCCAGCCCCACGGCTCTCCCTGCTCTCCTCTCTCACAGCTTTCCCTCTGCAGGGTTCCCCTCCCCTTTGTCCCCCTGTTTGCTCCTGCATTTCATTCCCTGCAGTGTTTTTGTAGCCTGTTCCTGACCATCCGTGTCCTCCCCAGACCCCTTCCCACAAGCTCAGGGTCACTTTGCTCCATCAACAGAGTTTTCATGGAAAAGCAGCCACGGCTGGGCAGTGAAATTCCCATCCCCTTACACAAACACAGGGACCTGAGGATCCCAGGAGTGAAAAATAACACAGTTCAGTGCCCAAGTTCCCGAGGCTCAGACAGAACACGGCAAAAAACACCCAGTGAGGAACAAAGAGCCTTCGGGCACCTGTGGGATTGTCACTGGGATCCAACGGCCTGCTGGGAACAGGAATTGCAGTTAAAAGCTCCCGGGACACAGCTTGTTTTGCAGGAGATCCCAGTGGCTGTGATCCCAGCACTCCCCTCTCCTCTGAAAGCAGCTGAAATGCGGATGGAGCAGCCTTTGCTCCCTCCCCTGTGTCCTGGGTGACATCAGGGGGAGCAGGCTGGGAGGGGATGAGGGTACACGGAGCTCCCACAGCCTCCTCGGGCCCATTCCAGCCTGATCTAAGCAGAGCTGCCCTTCCCAGGCTGGAAACAGGGGATGTGACTCCAAGCAGAGGATCCTGTGGCCCCGAGGAAGAGCCCAGTTCAAAGCAGCTCCGGGATGGCCACTGCTCCAGTCACTGCTTCCTGTCTGGAGAACACTTCAGCAGAGGCCTTTTCCATGACTCTCACATTTCCTAAATTCCAAGTTCAGCCAGATCACTCCAAAACTCGGGGCCGTTGCACAAGAGTGTGCTCGAAAAAAAAAAAAGAGAATTCTAATAGCTGTTACAAAATCCGATGATTTACCAACTGTACGAGACACTGGGAAATGGTTTTGCACTTCCATGTGATCCGAGCGTGGAGCACCATAAATTACACAGCAAACGCTGGGGGAGCTGAACAGGGCAATTAAAGTAATAAAAGGAATATTGATCAGATGCTGTTTCACTTTCCTGCGCTGCCAGAACACATTCAAACAGCACCAGAGATTTAAAAGCAGGAAAATTCAGATAATACAAAAATAAGTGGGGAGGAAAAGCTGTTCCATCCCAGTCAATGAGAGGAGTGCCAAATCTATTTGTTGTTTTCTGTTTAAGGGCTGGGCAGAGCAAAACAACCATTTACAAAAACGAGGGGAGGAAAAAAAACGTTGAAGATTGAAATCTCCTGTTTGGGGCAAAAGATTTTGAAAGCAGCTTGGTGAGGTTATTACAGGAGTAATTTTATACTAAAAGCTCCTGCTCATTCAATGCAGTGACAGCAGAGATTTCCAAGCAACAGAGGAACGGGCACTGTGTTAAAAACCCCAAAAACACCCCAAAGAGA
>NW_020956150.1:491087-590428 GCF_003031625.1 Empidonax traillii | reverse complement strand
ACGTTGAAGATTGAAATCTCCTGTTTGGGGCAAAAGATTTTGAAAGCAGCTTGGTGAGGTTATTACAGGAGTAATTTTATACTAAAAGCTCCTGCTCATTCAATGCAGTGACAGCAGAGATTTCCAAGCAACAGAGGAACGGGCACTGTGTTAAAAACCCCAAAAACACCCCAAAGAGAGACACGGCTCGTGGTGCAGCACTGACCACACCAGGAGGATCCCTGGGGAACCAACACTGCATCTCCCTTCCCTCCAAACCCTGAGGCTGCAATTTTAAATTGTGATTTGATTCTGATTGTGATGGTCCAGTTCAGCACCTCGGGCTGGCCCTGAGTGAGCAGCAAAATCAGACAAAATCAGACACATCAGAGCAGGTCGAGGGCTCCCAAAGGACCAACCCTGCTGGCAGGGGGGCTGAGGAGCCCAGGGAGGAGCCTCGGGCTGGGCTGGGCTGGGCTGGGTGAGCCCTGCAGGGCTCGGGGGTTTCTCTGCGTGCTCGGCTGAGCTAAAAAGAGCCTTTCAGAAGCCTCTGCAGCACCAGCCCAGAGCCCTCACCAAAAAGGCAACTTCATCTGAGTGCTGAGCTGTGAAAGCCGAAGGTAACTACCTTGGCCAACCACCAATTTCCTGAGCGGGTCAGCACAGAGCTCCTTCCTCCTGGGCTAGAAATGACTCATGTGGAGCCCCAGGGCCCAGCAGATCCTCTGATTGTGAAGCCTTTGCACCAAATAATTTCCCATTCCTTCAGGTCGGGCAGGGGGACTCCACAACCATCAGAAGCAACTCGGTGGAACAGTCAGAGGGGGAGAAAAGGCTCCCCCAGCACCCCCAAGGGCCGAGGGAGGGGCAGCACTTGCCTGGATGTGCATTTTGATGACGGCTTTGCCAATCAGGGTGGCCCCAAAGAAGGTCCAGAAGGGAACGAGGAAGTGGCCGCACGTTATCCCGGCCAGGTCGAACAGGGGGTTCGGGATCTGCGGAGGGAAAGGGGAGAGTTCAGGGATTCAGCACACACTGGGGTGAGCAGGGGCACCACAGGCTCTGAAACCCTGAGGAATGAGCAGTTTGCCCTTCTCCAGCTCGGCCCAAAGCTCCTGGGGCTGCAGAGCTACAGAAATGCTGCTGTCACACCACATCACTCTGGGATTCAGCTCCACCACCTCCCAGACAATCCCATTCTCAGGGTCCCTCCTTACCCCTGCGTCCTGACAAAAGCCAGCAGAAAGTTTTCCATGTGAAAAGCACAGAAACCACAGCAAAGCCCTTTCGAGTGATTTATCAGATTTTCTCCCTGACAGGCACATCACTCTTGGAAGCCACTGCTCCAACTGATCCCCAGTGATTTCCAGCTGAGAAACTACCCTAAAAACTGGCATTTATAGTCATGTGTATCCAGTTTAAAAGCACTGATTAGATTTTATGAAGCATATGCATTTCATTTAAAATTAAAGGCATTTTTTATTATCATTAAACTGTTGGCTTGACTTTTGGTACTGTGATCCTATCTGCGAAATATTTTTGAAACGAAACCAAGAAAGTCTCCAAATTCCAACCTTTCAGCCTGCAGTGAAGGGGCAGTGTCTGAGGAGAGGGTGTGAGCACAGGAGCAACGTGGTACTGGGGTAACAAACTGCAGGCCTGGGGGTGTTTTGTTCCATAAATAATGGATTAAAGGGTGAGGATTGGTGAAGGATAAAGGATATCAACGCTGCCAGGGCTGACTGGGCACCTGCAGCGTGGGGGGAAGCCGAGCAGGGCTGGACTGGGCTGTTCCAGCCCAGCAATTCAGATTTATGAGCACCCCCAGCAGCACCTGCAGAGGGAGAAACCTGAAACGGGCTCTGATTGTGCCCTGGACGGGCTCCACCCCAAGAACCTGCCCTGGGGCAGCTGCTCTGGGCAGGGAGCTGGTGAATTAGTGCCCCCCCAGCTCCAGGGTGTTCGGGGTTGGGTGCTTGGAGGGGTTTGGGGGGGTTCACCGAAGGTTTCAGTGCTCTGGGCAGGGGCTGTGGGGTCAGCCCTGCACTCAACAGACACCCAGAAGGTCCCCAAGGACCCCACAGGGTGTCCCTGGGCTGGGCTTAGAAAACACAGACAGAGAGAGCTGCAAGCTGCCAAAAAACCCCGCAAAGCCAGGAGGGCGAATTCTCCCAAGTCACAGGGAGGGTCTTCGGGGCTGATTCTTGCTTTGTTCCTTCCCCAGAGCTGCCTTTCCACAGACACAGGTCCAGGACAATCCTGGGGCTCCTTCACTGCCACCCAACACCACTGCAGTCACTCGACCTGGCTGGGTGAACTCACAGAGTTCTGATTTCAGTTTGATGGGGCTTTTCTGCAGCATTTTGAAGCCGCCACTGGACAGACAACAACCCACAGCTGGGACAGGATCCCTGCTTTGGGAAAAGTCCTCCAACCACAAAAAACACGTCCCAGAAAACCCTGCCTAAAATCCTCGAGGAAGGTGCCAGCTGTAAGGGAAGGAGACACCTTCCAGCACACACAGGAGCAGCAAGAGAAGCTCGTGGGGGGCTGCCTTTCTCTGCCCTTCTCTGCCCTCCCCTCCCTCAGGTGCCACACAAACACACAGTTCTGCATCCCTGTTTTTCCCAGCTCTGCATCCCTGTTTTTCCCAGCTCTGCATCCCTGTTTTTCCCCAGCCTCTCCCTTTTCACAGCTGCTCAGTAAACACATCAACGAATCCTCAAGTGTATTCCCGGGCTCAGGGCAGGAGCAGGGAAGGAGTTCAGCAAATGTTTAGGAATTACTCAGCAGGAACTACCAAGTGTTCACCAGCTCCTTCCTCACGTTCTCCATTTATCCCCACTCATTGTGCTGGGACAGGGATGAGCCCCGGGTCACAGGGATGTCCCCCGGGTCACAGTGAGTCAGAGGAGGGAAGGGAAGGAGCAGCCTGAGGGCTGGGAAGATTTAGGATCAGTCTGTAACCTGCAGGCAGTTGAAAAGCTCAGGGAACAGCAGCTCCCTGCAGCAACTCCCAAGCCCAGGAATTCTCTCCAGCTCACGTTTGAGTAACACTTGGTGGTGTCATCTCCACAGTTCAGGGAATGAGGAGGTGCTGGATAAGTGTGGGATGAACACCTCACCCCAAGGCTGTGCTTATCCCACAGGAATGGGGCCACGGGGGACCTGCACTGCCTTCCCTGTGATCACATCCCACCGTTTTTGTGGGATGAGCAAAGCACACCATTCCTACCAGTTTGCATCAAGATTCCAGAGAGACACTTCAGCCTCAAATTCCATACTTTTCTACTCCCAAAGAACAGCATTATCCTCCTGCAAACACTGAAACCCCCTCCCTGGGGGTGCTCCCCTCACCTGCTGCTGGGAGGGAAAACAATCCACCAGCAGTTTGTGGCTCGAGAGCCAGGACTGACCTTTCCCTCCTGCTTCCCAGGGACCCACAGAGCAGCTTTAGGGTCACAGGGGGTGGTTTTCCACCCTTCAATCCACGTGAGCCGCTGGATTTGAGGATGCCAAGCACTGTCACCTTGAACACAAACACCTAAAGAAACCCTAACAGGGCTCCAGCAGATTCCCAAGACAGGTCTCAGCATCCAGTGCAGGGGGAATTCCTGGCCTGGAGGCTTCTGGAATTTTAGGAATGTCTTGTCAGTTTTCCTCACTTGGACAAACCTTTGGCACCCTCAGTGAGCTGCCCTGTTCTTCCAGGTTTCCCCCCTCCAGGCTGAACCAGAGGATTAACTGATTCATCTTTTTTCAATGATAAAGCACCGGTGCTGCACCTTTGGGGTCTGATGGGTTAAGGAGGAGACACAACCATCCCAACCTCATCCCCTCCCAAGGAGAACCAGCCCAGGGGTGCAGCTGAAGGAAGGGATAATAAATCAGCTGTGTTTTCATGCAGAATTCCCTCTGTTTGGTTCTAACCCAGGACTGGGGTTTCTCCCTGTTGTTGTACCTGCCAGCCCCACGACAATCCCAGAGGGCACAGAACCAGCAAACAGCGAATTCCACGGCAAAAACATTCCAGCTGTGCCCAGAAATCCCCCTCAATCCCAGCCCAAACTCACCGAAGCACAGGCCAGGATCCCAAAGAATCCAACCTTCTGCACCAGGTTCTGCACGGCCAGTTTAGCCCGGGAAGCGAAGTCCTGCAGGGAGGAAAAACAGAGCGTTCCTGAGGCAAATCCCAGATGTGTGTGTGTGGTTCCCTTGCCCTCCTTGCTTTGGGATTTTTCTCCCCAGGAATTGGGAGGAATTTCAAACCGAGAAGGCCAGGCTGGAGCCCTGGGCTGGGAGGGGAGAGGGGGATATTCCCAGTGCTCCGGGTGGGACTCTGACCACCCACATCCACTGGGGTTTGTTTCCCAGCTCCCCCGCCTTGCTTTGGGAACAGGTTTTCCAGGATTTATTTCCCCCTCTCCTTGAAATTCCAGCGCTGCCCGTGCCTAAGAGCAGAGGGAAGGAATTCCTTCGGTGCCATGGGCAGTGTCCAAAAGGTTCCTTCTCAAACACAATAATCCCATTGTTTCTGTTCCCTCAAACCAGGATCTTCAGCAAAACCCCCCTCCCCAATTCCAGGTACTGGTTCCAGCAGATTTGTAAAATTAATTCCTTTAAAATGCAGGAAGCTGGAGCTGAGATCCATTAAAAGCAGGGAAGGTGCAGCCCCAGTAACAGGCTCAGAACGGGCTTTTATTTTGGGATCAGAACTTCCTCCCGAGGCTCAGAGTTTGGCAAATGCTCAGGAACAAAAAAAAACACCCCAAAATAAAGATAAATTTTATTATAAAATTGTTATGAAATTTTAAAAAGCAAAAATAAATATTCTAACAAACAGTTTCTTTGAATGGGAGAAGTGAATTTCCAAGAGGATAAAATCGTTTGGAGGCAAAACTGTCCCAAAAGTGAAAAGGAGGGTCAGGAATTCCCTGCTCAGCCCTGGCCAGGGCAGGTACAGAAAGCTGGGAATATCTTTGGGAACAGCAAACATGAAAAAATAATTATTAATTCTGGTTTAAAATCCTTCAAAGAAGCCATCAAAAGCTGATTTTTCCAGGAGCAAGAACCACACATTAACATTTTGTAGGAAACTATCAGGGAAATTACACAAGGAAATGACTTGGATCAATAATTAACGATATCCTAAATTCCACATTTTACCCCTGAATTGGAGAATTTAAAAGCTCATTAATTACTGATGAAAGCAACGCCAGGATAATGCAGAAAGTTTAAATTTCTGCCACAGTTCTGTTGAAACCTTCAATCCTCCACAGCAGTGCAAGAAAACTACAATTATGTGAGAGTCTCCTGGCATTTTATTTCAATTCTGAGCCCCAGAGTTGACACAATCCTTTATGGCAGATTAAAAAAAATAAATAAATAAATCTGTGGTAAAACCATTTGCTTCTTTTTACAAGTATTAGCTTTTTTTTTTTTTTTTTCCATTCTTGTGCTTTAAAACAGTCAAATTCTCAAATTAAATTAATTGAAAGGATAATTCTAGTTGTTATTCTTAATGTTTGGGAAAGTAAAACAAATCAAAGTAAATGCTTCAACTGAAATTAAAAAAAAAAAAAAAAGGCCAAATAAATGAGGTTTCCTAATTGGGAATAATTGGGAAAATATCCTAAGTGGGATATTTTATTCTTAAGGAGAATATAAAACCCCTCTGGAATATTCTGGGAGGGGGAATTTGCTCCCTTTGAGCAGGAGCTGCCCCTCGGGGCCTGAATCTCTGATTATAAAATGTATTAATTGTCCCAGAAACTGGAAATAAACTCTCCAGCCAACGACCTATAAACTAAACCACTTCATTTTAAATAAAATATAACATTATAATTATGCATAAATTGCCTTTATTAACCCAGGGCGAGCCCAGTGTAACATTTTTAATCAAACTGCTTAAAAAGAAACAGGTTCTGCTCACCCACATTTCTCGATTGCTGCAAAACTCAAGGCTGCCTTCAAACTAATCTCTTCCCTCCAGTTAAATAATATTAATAATTATTATTGATATTATTATAGAATATTATGTTAACATTAATAGATAATGCAATTAATATTATATATTAATTTAAACAATATTAATATTTTACATTGTCTCCATGGAAAGCACATTTTGAAGTTCTAAAAATCTCACTCCAGAACTTTTAATTTGTTTTCCTTTTTTTTTTTTTTTCCCCCCCCCCCTTTTTTCAAACTTTTGGAAGTTTTTTTCCAGAACTTTTTTTCAGGTTTTCAAGCTTTCAATCTCTCTCTCTCTTTTTTTTTTTTTTTTTTAAACTTTCTAAATAAGCAAAAAGACAAGTGAAGGATTTTTTTTTTCCCCCTGTTTCCTACAATTAATCAGAAAACCCATCAGAAATACAGACAGTGCATTTTTACATCACAATCACGGGCAGGAATAATTTGCAGGGTGAGAAACCCACCAGCTTTGCCACAAAACTACCTATTATTTACAGGCTGGACATGGACTTTCTGAAACAAATTCACAGCTATTTCCGTTCAGTCCCTTCCTTAAACCTCTTGTTTTCCAACTCTTTGCGACATCTGCAACAATAAAACCCCCTCAGAGTTTCATTTCTCCGACAAAACAAACCCCCAGTTTCACAACTTTTACCTATTTCACAATTTTTTTTTTGTTATTCTCTGCTATTTTCAAATTTGTGAAACAATCTTTTTTTTTTTCTTTTTTGGGGGAATCATTTGAAACCAAACTTTCGGCACTTACAAAAATTAATTATGTAAATTTATATATATATATGAAAAAAGAGAAAATCCAGCTACTTACAGGCACCACATTTTCCCCCCAAATTAAAGGCTCTAGAGTGGCCTCCCAGCTAAATGTGATTCACTCTTTTTAGAACATTTTAGCTCGCCGTGTTCCTTTTCGGAGATGGTTGGGGTTGGTTTTTTGGTTTTTTTTTTTGGGGGGGGGTTGGAAATCCATTTCCTGTGAGCTCTGCAGCGCAGGCAGAGGGAGGTGGGATGATTAAACATGACTTCACTGGGTTAATCATCACATCCCCAGCACTGGGGGGGGGGGACAGGAGAGGCACAAAAGGTCAGGGGTGAGGAGCTGATTCACCAGGCCCAGCCCGAGGGGGGGGTTTGGATCTGCTCAGCCCCAGGCAAAGGGGAAGGTTTGATCCTTTCATGGATCCCAACAGAACAAACAACAAAAAGAAAACCAACCAAAAAAACCCTCCAAAACTAAGGGGGTAGAGAAGAGGAAGGACATTTTCTGCTGGAAAGTGGGATTTACCACAATTTGCCTCCTTCCAAGGGGCCTTAGGGAGCAGCTTTGAGCAAGCAGGAGCTTCTTCTATTCCTGGGAAAATGTCCTTCCTGACAGGGAATCCTGACTACACTTCACAGGCAATCTTAACTGCAAGGTTTCATCTCATCCCACCCCTCTGTTTTCTCCCATTTATAATTTAATCTCTCTCTTTTCTTTCTCCCTGGGTGGAGTTGCACAAGCTCCTCTGCCTCCGAGTGAGGAACAAACTCCTCGCTGGATTTAGACAAGACAAATATCACTTTATGGTTTAATCAGTCAATTTTCCCCCTTTTTCCCCTCTGTAACACTGAGTTATTACCAGGAAGCAGAAGAGCCACAGCCTGTCGTTCACAGTGAAATTGTGAAGCCTCTTTTTTGCTCCTCTCCCAGATGGCTGATGGAGCCACAGGGAGCGAGTTGATGGTATCAAGGAAATCTGAATAATCCCTACAGGAACAACTTTAACACTTCCCTTGAGGTCTCTTCTCAAAAGCCTGCCCAGATTATGCCATGGAACAGTTTATATTCTCTAACCTAGAACTGCCATCAGATTTTAGGAGCATCAGGAAAGCCACGACCCCCTCCCATCACAAACCAGCTCAATCCCTGAAAGGCACAACCCAAACTTCTTGGGATTTGAGGAAAAACTTCTCTCCATTTGGTTTTTTTTTTGTTCTGCTGTAAATACCTCAAGCACTTTCCAGAAGGAGGGAAGGAATATTTGATGGTAAATTGCATCCCAAGTCCATGGTGTACGTGTTCCCTACTCATCAGATCACCCAGGGCCTTAATGTGGGATGGGGGGGACGTCAGTGATGCGTTCATGGAACTGCTCCAGCAGGATATTCATCATCTGGCAGATGGTGCCCTGAGCAAGTCAAAAATACATTTCTGGAGGGCCTGGGAGGGGTTTACAAAGGATTTGTTATCTGAGAGGAAAACAGGAGCAGGGAGGAACACTGAGAGGATAACAAGGCAAAGAGAGACCTGAAGGGAATGTGCTGCACCTCGATGGTTCCCCAAACCCTGCAGGGCACTGAAGCTGCTGCTGAGATGGATGTTCATCCCAAGGCAGACCCCCCCATGTGCCTGGAATGTGATGAAGTGGGCATTCCTTTAAGGTCTGAGTATAATTGATATCCCTGTTACAGCATTTTCTTACTGGAAGAAGTGAAACCGTCCAAATAACAAGCTCGAGAGGAGAACGCTTTTCCCCCCAAAGATTGAAGGCACCGCCTCAGATTATCAAAATTATAGATTCCTTAACATTTAAAGAGCTGCCTACACAGACAGTGCCCCTCTTTATGTAAACAGCTGAGTTATGTTAAAAATGAGCTGCACAGGATTTTGTTTCTTCTGGCTTTCTGTCCCAACACAATGGAATCAAACACAACTTATGGGAGAATGACCATTTGTGGTCAGGCAGCGGATTCCAGGATTTCAGAGGACTGGGAAGAATTATTAACTCACTGGAATAATGGATTAACTGCAGGGGAGCAGCTCCACACAAGTCAGGGAGCTCCCTGTGGGGGGAGAGGTCCCAGCACACATCCCTGCAAGGATGGGAGATCAGCAGGGATTTAAGGAGCAGCACAGCAACCTGGATGAGGAGAGGAGGATCAAACCCAGCCAACAGTTCATCCCTCAGTGACCATTTCACACAAGACATCCGAAGGTAACGGATCTCCTGAGGAACTTACAAGCAGGAATGTTTTGCTTGTGGCTCATGATCTCCCACTCCATCAGCTCCAGTGACTCCTGACACCTCAGCCTGTATGGGAAGGGCTCTGGATCTCTATTCCAGCTTTCTTTCTCCAAAGGGATTCCAGCTTAGTGCAAAGAAGGGGCAAACTAAAAGGGGGGCATTTCCACCCTGATGCCTGGAGAGCAGAGGGTGAGAGGGGTAAGGTTTAAACCTACTTCTCACACTCAGAAATCTGGGAAAGAAAGGTCCTGCCTGGGAAACTGGGCTGTCAAAGGAGAGAGCTGGAGATGGTTTCCAAGGATTGCTGGAAGCAGCCAAGGGAAGGTGGCAGAACTAAGCAAGAACTGAAATCAGATAAAAGAAAGGGTGATTGTGGAAAAGCTGCAGGAGAAAAACACATCCCTGTTGAACGTGGAAACAGAGTTTTAAAATGAGCAGCAGTGAAACAGGGCCTTGGCCTCACAGGCTGTACCAAGGGACTGTGGAGAGCCAGGAGAGCAGCACCCACACTCAGCTGTCAGAGGCCTCAGCACTCGAGGGTGGTAACACTTCCAACCAGTACTGAGGGTATCTGCAGGCAAGGATGAACACACAGTGTGTATCACACACAAATCCCAATCAGATGTCCAGGTGAATTCTTCCACCAGCCTCTGAGAGGCCGGGAATGCTGGACACAGACTGTGTGAGGGGAACACACAGCCCTATTTCCACATCTGTTTGTGCTCAGATTCTTGAGGCTGGGCCGGGCGCTCGGGGGCGATGCTGCAATCCCGGGGATTGGGGGGAAGGTGCTCCTCTTTGGGACTTCTGAGTTTGGAAACTCAGACACAGGAGGAACTACAATCAGTTCTGGTGTCAGAAAAACTGAAGGTTCTCTCCCCAGAAAACACAGTTAAACTCGTTGTCCTCAGATTTTAGAAGTGACAGACCCAAGTCAGTGAGTCTGGAACTCAAATTTAAGCCAGCATTTCCCCCCAAGCCAGAACTGAGGCTCTCAGCCTTCCCCAGAAAAAGCCCTTTTGCTTCATACTGCGAGAATAAAGAAATTCTGCAAAGAATAAGACACAATTAAAGGAAATGGCCTGAAGGAAGAGGAAGGAGCTTGTCCTTTCAGCCTTATCAGATGTGTCCTGCAGGGCAGAGGCCCCTGTAACCACATGCCCTGCCACCTCTGCTCCTCACTGCGGGCTGTGCAGCCACAGCAGCCAGGTGGCCACCTGGACACCCCGCACTTTTGCACAAAAACACGAAGTGAAACCATGGTAAAGCACTACTTTCTCTTCACACCTCGCAGGAGACCCAGCAGTGAGCAGGGACAGACGTCCCAGGGAGGCTGAGCAGCCCCCGGTCCTGAGGGCTCCCGGAGCAGGCCCGACAATCCCTGAGGAACCTGAGCCTTGGACAAACGCTCTGAGCAGAAGGCTGGGCTGGAAACTGCCCCAGGGCCCGCTCAAGATGAGTTTTCCTGTCATTTATGACAAGATCCCACAGCCACCTCCGGAGAGGAGTGGGGAGGAAGAGCCTCTGCTCCCTCTGGTTCCCACAGGCTGCCCCCGAGCTCTGCAGCCTCCGCTCTCTCAGTCACAGCTGGGCTGGCACTGCCTCCCCAAAACCCCCCCCGAGCTGCTCCTTGAGCCCAAAGCTGCAGCTCTAGTTTGTTATTGTGGCCACAACTCCGTCAAACTCACAGCAATTCCATTAAAATCCAACTAAAACCAATCAGGTCCCATTTTCAGGCCGTTTCAGCCCCAGGTGCTGCGAGGAAGGGCTCCCAACTGCTGGAGTGAAGGAAGTTATTGCTGGGTTTCAGCCACCACCACCAGCAAAGGAAGGAATTTTTGACAACCAGATTATTGACCTTTGATAACCAACTGACTTTTTCAATCTCTGACAAACCTGAGAAGAGCCATCAGCACTGAAAAAAAAAAATAATAATACAGTTTCTCCACAAAGAACTTAAGAGATAAGTTAAGGATTAAAACTCACACACCAAGAAAAATGACTTGTAGAAGAGAAGTGAGGAACTTCTTCCCCAGCACACACAAGTCTTCCCTGAGAGCCCCATGGGCCATTCTGAGCAAAGCTCTCCCTCAGGGGTTCCCAGACAGCTCCAAGTGCTCTGCATACCAGACTATTGTACAACACAGATATTTAAACAGTGTCTGGAGCAAGGGGAGGGGGGGAGGAAAGCAGCCATTTTCTTGGTGATGACATTCTAAGTCATTTCTATCAGTTATCAAAGGCTCTCCCTGAAAAAAACATACTTCGAGGCAGCTTTTCTGACCCAACTTTTGACCATTTTTTGGTCTTTCTGGGAATACTGAGGAGTGAGATATCAATTATTTAGGACCAGATTTTCCCCCTTAGGAACTTGTGTTGGGCATTCCCAACACACCCAGAGCAGGGCATGCAAATCCAATGGCACAATTCAACCACCTGCTTCCAAAACCTCCAGCATCCCCAAGGGATGTTATTTCTCATTTGTGTTGTTAGGTGAGAAATTTGTCACTGAAAAAAAAAACCCAAACCCTCCTGACCTAATACTGAGTGAAAATGTCACAGAATGATCGGGATTTCTTGCCTAACTTCTGATTTCTGCCCTGACACACCGAGCACTGAAATAACAGGGGGGCTGTGCGAGCGAGTTTGAGGGAACAGGCGTTGCCACAAAGAGGCATCTGCAGCAGAATGTCCGAAAGTCACCTCCAGCTCACTATCAGGATTAGTAAATGCAGCTCTCACTGCTGGTTCTTCCCCCATCTGAGCAGGCAGTGCAGAGGAACAGGACAATCCATGCTCCTGCCAGTGCCCAGAGCTCCTCACACACACAGGGTTACTCACAGCTCCCATTGTCTCCCCTCTGGCCTCCATTAACTCTTTGCTACCTCTTTTCTCAGGAAGCTCTCGAGATGAGGTTCCCTTATTTAAAGCTCTCATTGACTCATTTCAGGACCTATTTCGACTCAGTAAGTTTTGTTACTCAGATTATTCCGAGTTACACACTGCCTGTGAAAAACCCACCACGCTTTATCAGTTCCCTGTCACTTGGCCACCTCACTGGTAGAGAGTTTTTACAGTGAAGCTTCAAGGGTTGATTAGATTTGAATTTGTATTTAATTACAGATTAAAGAGGCAAGATTAACTAATTAACAGAATCCAGGCAGCAAACAGGACCAGCCTCCTGGTGACCACTCCATTAATTGCAGCACGATTAATGAAGAGGGGAAGCTGATGAGGGAAGGGGGTGACTGGAAGACTGAGCAAGAGAAGCGATGAGTGGAATCTGATGTTCAGTTTGAACAAGTTAGTTCTGGGAAAGCAAAAATTAAAAAAAAAAAAAAAAAGAAGTTGAGGTTTCCCAGTCGTTGTACTTCCATGTTTGTGATAAGGGCTTTATAAAAACCTGCTTGTGGTCTGCTTTAACTTCTTTTTTTTTTTTTTTTTTTTTTTACCTTGCACCAAATACCCTTAAATGTTGATTCAACCAGCCAGCAGCCAGAGAACCCCTTCCAAGCAGGAACTTATCCGAGAGTAGCTGTCAATTGAATCACGGGGAGAAGAGATCCGTTTTTAATTTGGCCACCTTTGAGCCCTGCTAATTAACGAAGATTGTGCTCATTAGTGGAATCGAGCCATTCCGCGGCAGTGAAGTCACCGTGTCGTGTCAGAACACAGCGCTGGGCTCTCCCCACGGCCAGGGCTGGGTGTGGCAGGACTTTGCTCTGCCTCTGCAAAGACAAACCCCACGTGAAGAGGTGGAAAAGCAGCGATCCAGCCGAAGGGGAGGGGAAGGGGGGGCTCTCAGGAACGCTGGAAAGATGGGATTAATGGGATTAACGCGTGTCCAAGTGTCACTATCGCAAAAATTCATCAGTTTAACTCCTTGCAGGGCAGGAAGTCGCTCTGTGGAGCTCCTGACGCAACCCCAAGCAGTTGCAAGCTCAGTTTAACACAAACCCTCTTGAGTCCACGTTGACAAATTCTTTACCAAGCCCTGTGGTTACAGGGAAGCTGGTTTCAGTCTGAGTCACTCCTGTTCAAACAGTTTACTGGAAATGGAGGGGAGGGGGAATTTTCAGAGAAGTCATGTGATGGCCAGACAAACCACAACCAGCAAAGGTTCAGTGGAGGCAAAAAAACAGGTCCCAGCAACAACTGACACCCAGGGTGCAGATGGCACCCAGTCATTTCCAAACCTGCCCCGCTGCAGCCCCCAGCATTTCCATGGATTTAACCCCTTTCCAAAGCCTCGGTTCTTCCAGAGGCAGGACAGCAGCTTGGAAAGTAAACAAACAGCAGTGGCTGATAGTAACACAGGCAACTCCAAAATATTTTTACATGGAGATTTGGCTGCCCCGAGGCTGCACAGGAGCAGAGCCCGGTGTGTAAATCATTAGTCCTTAGAAATGTGCCACTTAATGAAGCCAAACACTTGCAGTCATTAAGGGTTAGATCTGCATGGAGATATCAGTACTTTCCCTTCTCAGCAAGGAGTACCAAGATACAGCCAGGCCCAGCCCTGTCAGCAGGCTCTAAAATGCTTCGATTTTCACCAGGAACCTCCCTCAGCTTTAAGTGTTTCAGCCTCACAGAGAAACGGTGGGAAAACTCAACAATCAGCAAGAGAGAGTCCCTGCACACGTGTGTGGAGACACAAAGCTGAACAAAGGATGAAAAACTGAACACTGTCATCACCAACGTGCTGCCCCAGCACTGAGCAGCAGCCACCTCCCCTAACTGAGAGCTAGCTGCACTGGAGATACTCCCTGTGGCTAAAAAGGGAGCTCTGATAAAACACTGCCTGCCTCTGGAATGCCACTGCAAGAGAGTTAAGGGCGACAGAGTTACTGGTTTAGACGCTGGTGGTTTTTAAAGGCCGCCCTGAGCGCTCACAGATCGCAGGGAGCTGCTCTGGGAGGGGAAGGAGCCCAGAGAGAACCACCCTCCTTCTCCAGGGCAAAGGCACGAGAAGCTCTAACCCTCCCTCCCTTTTATGTAACTGGAACTCACTGGTGAGCACACACAGGGACAGGGGGAAAGGAGAAGTGAGTGTTCCTTTCAAACCAGGGGCTTTTTCTGAAGGTGCTCATGGGAGGTGCAAGACACACTCACACACCGTCACCTGCAGGCCACGGAGCTCTCTCAAAACCCACCTCGAGGTCGCTCAGATCTGACATTCAGGGCAGAAAATCCATCGACACACTCCTTAAAGTAACTAGCATTTTACCCTGTGTAACTCTGAACCTTTTCTGCTGTTTAATCCTTTCTTTTGGCTGTTTTGTTCTTTTTTTTTTTTTTTTTTTTTGAAGTGCCCAGCCAGCAGCACATTCCCCCTCACAGATCCTTCGGGCTGGATGTCACAGGCACGATCTCTTCTCACCAGAGAAGAAGATGCTCATCTGTTTCTCCAAACTCCCATTGTTTGTGAGAAGCAGCAGCCCAGGCTCTCCCTGCACAACACCCACGTCACAACCCGTCGGGCTCTGCCTCGTGGGCAAAGAGCAGCCCAGCTATTCTTCCCAATCCATCAGCCATTCCCAGGCCTTGCAAAAAAGAGCCTGGAAAGAAGGAGAACTTTATGCTGAGAGAAGGCTCCATGAGCCTGTGGAGCATCCCCCAGGGAACAGGACACTTGTCACACCCCCCTAAGCCCCCCAAGGAGGGTGGGAGAAGCTGCCGGAGGTAACAAAAATCGGCAATGAGCAATTTACAAACAGGCATCACCACCGTTCCTGGATGGGAATGACAGGACAGGCAGTGATAAGCTGTGCTGCAGATGGGGATTTGCAGAGGTCAGAGGAAAGGCAGGCCTGTCTCCCACAGACATCCAGCGAAAACACCGGCGGAGCCAAGAGCAAAAAAAAAAAAAAGGAAGTCACATTAGCAAATGGAAAAAACTGAACTGTCAGTTTTTATGAGCACAATACAATTTAATCAGATTGTCAGAGCCTCATGTTAAAAGAGTTTATAGAAACCAAACCACAAGTGGGGTTTAAAAGATTGTTGGTTTTTTTTTTTTTTGTTTTTCCTCCCTGGCCATCCATCCACAAAACAACACGTTTCAATCCAAACCCCACTGCCAAGAAAATAAAAATCAAAAGTAGTGGTAAATAACGGCGTCATTTTTCTTCATTAATTCCACAAGGCCACTTGTTTACTCTGGGCAGTCAGTACAGCTATAGTTTGGCCTGGCCTGACTAAAAATGCTCTCTAGCAAAAAAAAAAAAAATCTCCTGCCCAAGAATCTTACTGTGAGTCCTGGAACCCAGCTCTGGCTGCTCCCACCCTGCTCACACACACAGAACTCGCTGGGAATGTTTCAGGAAACACGGATACTCCACTCCTGGATTGATGAGAGAGTAAAGAACAAAGAAGATGCTTTTTCCCTCCCCTCGCTGCATCTTTTTTTTGAAAAAATAGAAGAATTTACTATTTGTAATAGCAGAAAAACCCTCTGGAAGTTTCTAGGAGGGGGAGGCTCTCAGGAAACACAGGGTTTACTGTTAGAATTACTAGAGTGCATTTAGTATTTCCAGACAAACCACTTTCCCGGAAAAGCTTCATCCATTTTTTGAAGGAGAAAAAAAAAAAAATTAAATATATTTATCTCCAGGAAAAAACTCCCCTGGCAGAAGAGTTCAGAGACATCAGTGCACGTTAAAGAGCATCTGCTGGTTTGTAAGAGCAGTCTCATGACTGATTTCAACTTAGTGGCAGACAAAACAGGATAAGAGGGGAAAAAAAGCACAGAGGAAAAATTCAGTGGCAAGGAGAATGAGGAAAAAACGTTTGATTTCTTCTACAACACCATCAGTAACTTGTGACCAGGATGCAAACTCCTGACCTGAGCTGGGACTGAAAACCATCCCCTGGCCCAGGGAGGCTGTAAATGCAGCCCAGCAGTGGCCGAGCAGCTCCCGTGCCCCCATTTCTCAGCCCACTGTGTCCCCACCTTTCCTGGGCTGTTCCTGCAAGTCCCGATGATTGCAGCAAGTATTTGGCTGCACTGTGGCTTCTGCTCCAACAAGCCCCATCCTCGTCCTGCCATCACCACAGGTCTCTCTGCCCAGGGCAGGATCTTTTCCCACCCTTGGGAAGTCCCTCGTGACCTCCCACCCAGTGATTTTCGGCCCGTTCTCGTTTAACTGGAGGGGGTTATTTACTCCATCTAGCTGCCCCGTGTTTTATTAATTGTTGTTTTGCACTGTTCTTACTTGTGCAGTCTCTGCATGTTCCAGCATCTCCTCGAATTCCTGGTACTCCTCATCATCGGGTTCGGCACCGGAGAGCCGGGCTGCCCTGGCCATGAAGTAGGGGGGCAGCTCTCCAATGGCCGTGCCAGCACCCTGGGAAAAGAGGAATTCTCATTTATTGCCTCAGACAGAAAACATGGGATATGCACAGCCCTGTGAACGCTTCGAATCGTCCCAACTGCTGGGAGCAGCTGTTTTGGAGAGGTTTGCTCTCTCGTCCACCAGAAAACGTGTCATGATTTCAAACAGAACGCTGCTCCTCTGAAAGCCCCTTTTCCTTGCTCAGCTCCTCTCGGGGCAGATCCCACATCCCTGACTCAGCAGGGCCCTGCAGTCTCACCCCACCACATGATCCCAGACACATCCTGAGGCATGTGACAGCCCTCGAGCCCCAGTGGCCTCCCAAATAATCTGGGAGCTCCTCCCCGGTGCTGTCACGGAGTTTACTCGTCCAGTCATGGGACTCGGTGCGAGTGTTTGTTAGAAAACAGGCTCGGGTTTTACTACAGCTGTGAGCAAGGAAAAGAGGTTAAGCAGAGCTTGATCTCGGGTTTTCCCTCTCCTTCAGCTGCAAGAAGTGCAGCCAAGAGAAGCCCAGATGAAAGAATGGCTGCTTTTCACCACAGGAAAATTAGATTTGTTTTCTCAGGACGTCAAGTGACTCATTTCAATCTTGTGGCTCAAAGCACAACTTTAGCTTAACCAAGGGGGGGGGGAAAAGCAAGGCTGAACATATGGATAAACAGGGGCTAAGGAAATAGGAACTTGGAATTAGCTGGGGATGGTTTAAATTTAGGGCAGGTAAGAGCCAATAGCTGGGCACTGGCTGGCTGGGGATGTGCCAAGGCTCAGCTCCTCGAGGGCAGATGGATTCTCTCTCCAATAACAAACCCTTTTCTCTCCGGTAACAAATGCTTTTTTTTCTCTACTCCTTCCGAAGCTTTTCAGCTTCCTTTGTTCCTGCCCCGTGTGCAGCTGCAAGCAAGAATTCCAGCTGCTGCTGCGCTGACTCCAAATCAACAGGTTGTGGTTTCAAAGATTGCTGCCCAAGCTGTTAAACCCTCGGTTTGGGCTCAGGGGGTGCGTGGCCTCGCGTGTTTATGCCCTCGTTTTCCACGGCAGGACAATTTAAACGAGCCCAACAAGCTGAACTTCGTTAATCTGCCTATTTCTGGCACCAGGGGGAAGATAAGGCTGAAAACAGTAGCAACAACACTTCAGGAAAATTAACTTGAGGTTATGTTCTCAGGGTGATGCAAGACCCAAAAAAAAAAGTCACATTGCTCCTCCAGGCTCTGCCAATTTGCTTTGGCTTCGTTCTGTGAACTGAGGAAGAGGTTTTGCATGTGTGTACTGGACATGAACTTGCTTTAAATTGGCAAAGTCACATGCTCATTATTACAAAACATTTCAGAAGAAGTGCAGCAAAAATCATATGATTGCATGTCTGCTGGAGACAGGTTCCTTCAGCGCCTAAAAAGAAGAAAAGCAGCAATGAAGGGATCCAAAGTTCTTTAACTGCTGTTGGTAACGTTGGCTGTTTTCAGCCTTTGACTGGGAATGCCAGTTTTACAGTGGAGATTCCTTGGACTAACAACAAACCTGGAAAGGCGAGTGCTAATCAAAATTCTTTCACGCAGATACGTTCAGAAAAGGAAACTGGGAAATGACTCTACTTAGAAAGAGGTTTTTAAACAGAGTGGATCCTGCTCGGGACACAGGCCTGCTCGGCTAATCCCCAGCAATTAAACACTTTCATTCTTCCCCCTTATTTCTCCTTAAAAAAACCCACCAAAACAGAACACCAAAAAACGCTGCAACACATTCAAAACACAGGGCACTATTGAATTCCTTGTCCCTGTGGGAGGGGAGGCTGGGAAAAACTGGCATTCACCTCTGAGGCTGTTCCTGAGAGCCCTCCTGCAGCCAGGGCTGGTGGAGCCAACTCAGAGCGATTGCAAAAGGCATCGTTCTCATCTCACCTCGTAATTCCTCGGCTGCAGAGCTATCTGATCCCCTGTGACACCCACCATCAGCACAAAGGGCCATCATCCCTGACGTGCAGGGGACCAGCAAGGATTTAAATCCCTGGCAAACCCTGAGCCTGCTCTGAGTTGGCAGCAGCCACTGACGGTTTGGTGCTCCGAATCAACCCCCCGGCGCAGATGAATCCTCCCCATTTCAGCCTCGCAGGATCCTCGCTCTGGGCAGCTCCAGTTTGGTTGGTTTGGTTTTATTTCGGTCAGAGCTCTGCAATGTCCCCAAGTGGGACCGACCTGCTTTCAGCATTTCGCTGCTGCCACCCTCCTGTCCCCCCTCCAAACACAAAGACTGGCCAGAGTCCACCCCGGAGCCTTTCAACAAAACCTCACTCTGCAAGTCTGCAGGAAACAGGCTGAGCTCTACACACCCAGTGAGCCCTCTGCTTGTGCATTTAGCCAGTGTTTGAGCCCAGCTTCACATCTCGTTACAAGCGGTTGGCTCCGTTGAAAAGAAAAAAAAAACCTGGGATTTTCTGAGGTCGCTCGTTGCCACCCAGGTTAGGAATTAAATTGAATAATCCAGAATTCGGTTGAAAAGCAAAAAAAAAATTAGTTAAATTTGATTTATTTTTTTCTATTTTCTCCCCCAAAAAAATCAGCCTTTTCACTCTGTGGAATCCCCACGATTTTCCCTGCCTAAGTGGACATTTCATTTCAGAGTGACAGAACCCCCCCCAAAAAAAAAAAAAAAAATCAGTTCCTCCAGCGGCTTCCACACGAAGTGAACTGGAATGAGGACAAAAGAAACACGCTGGGAGAAGCAGCAGCACTTGCCAACTTGATTTGGCTTACAGGAAATTAGTGAGCAGTGTTTATGTACTCATGAAACATTCCAAGAAAGCATAACATGGCTCTAGACACCAGGGGTAGACAGAGGATGCTCCTGGGGGAAAAGCCAGCGGAGACAGAGTTCAGGGAGAAGGTAAACTCGCAGGGAATTCCAGGGCAAGGAGGCAAAAAGAGAGAGGAGGAGGGGGGGAAAAGAGTGGAAAAAGTGGGATACAAATATTCCAGCCTTGTCTTTCCCTCCTCTGATCCAGCTCAGCACTGGTTGTTCTCCCCAGGGGGCTGCTCAGGCCACGAGATCCCAGTGCCTGCAGCCCCATTAACTCACTTTTTTGCATGTTGGAGGATTAAGCAAGAGATGTTTACCCTGCGCTGCATTTTTATTTTGCAACCCTAGAAACGTAACTGCAGATGCCATTTTTATGACTCTGGCCTCCGTTAAATAAACTGCAGCACCAGGGGGAGGGGGAGGGGGGGAAATAAAAAGAAATCTTCTATTTAGAGGTTCGTAAGTATTTGTGTGTTTAAGTTTCTTATCAAGGCAATTCTGTGCTCTTGTTAGAAGTGAAATTTAAGGTGTATTTTGCTTCTTGAGAGGGCTTTGAGTCCACTTTTCTCTGTTACTATTTTGACTATTTTGTGTTGCTACACGTTACTTTAATCTGCAAATTCAAACAACCCAACTGGAATTTCTGTGACCAACACAGCTGCCGAGAAGTTAAAAAGTTGTCATGACCAGTTGTCTTATATATTAAAGAATACAAGGGCAGACAGCAGATACTGTGTATTTTTAGAATTTCCTCCTCTCTCTGCATTTGTATTGGACAACCAAGAATTTAGGAATTAAATCATCAGCTGGAGCAGGAAGTCAGCAGCAAAATAAAGTTAATTTGGCACGTAGTTCCCAGCAGATGCATCTGTGTAAACTGCAATTCAAAATAATCTCTGTGTAATGAAAAAACCATCTTATCTGACCAAAATCCTCCAAAAATTCAACCCCTGCAAGAAGCTGCAGAGAAAAATAAAAGAGAAAAATGGAAAAGGAAGCTCCAGTGACAGCGTTTCCCAAGGCCCTGATTCACTCCAAGCTGCCTTTCCTGTTTTCAGAGCAGAGCTTGCCATGTGGAAACAGGCAGAGAAAGGAAGTAAAAAAGGTAAAAATGTGCAACAGAACACTTCTTTTTTCAATCCAATCTATTGCTGCAAGCCAGGAAAACCATTTCAGCTGCGATTTCAGGGCCTGAGTCCTTCCTGTGAGCAACTGCAGCTTCACTGCACTTGGATAACTGGAGTTATTTCTTGCTCAAGTGCAGGCAGGGAGAGCTGCCAGAAGATTTGGGGGGCAGATCCCCTGTCAGAGACTCACCTGTGCATCACCAGTGGTCAAGCACACAAGAGTTTTCTGCTGGCATTCAGCAGGTAAAAGACATCCCAGCAATATCCTACTGCTTCTCCTGGAAGGGCATTTTAAAGGGCTGGAAGGTTCACCAGGCAGCTTTTCCCTGTGAGCTGCTGTCACTTGGCTGATTTAGGATGTTTTGTGCATTTCTGGACACAGAATTAAGTGAAAGTTTTCTTCCCCCCCCCAGCCTTACCCACATGCAGGCCTCCAGCCTGACTTTGGAGATGATGGCCCACAGGGAGATGGATCCTTGGGCGGTTCCCTCGTCGGGGCAGATGATTTGATCGGGGTAAGGAGGCTCGGGGAAGTTCACTGAGTTACACTCATAAGCAGCCAGAGTGACTGATGCTATGTGTGGACCCTGGGGAAAAAAAAAAAACAGGTGAGTCAATGGCACTGTATGCTATTTGGGATAAAGGTTAAGATTAACCCCCTCACACATTGAGTTCCATCACCCCACTGGAGCTGCTTGCCCTGAGCAGCTTCTCCCATCATCCTGGAGATGGCTCAGTGGCCCCCAAACCCCTCCTGTGGAAAGCTCTCCCAGTCTCAACAAATGTCTGCAGAGGGGAAAAGTTACACAAGAAGCAGCCAATGATAGAAAAAAAAAAAAAGAAAAAGGCATTTTCCCCAACAGCTGTAAACGGCCAAGGAGCCACCTGAAGCCTCCGCCAACGGGCCGTAATTCCTCCAGTGCAATGTAAACAACCCTATAATGGGAAAAAGTTGGAGTTATGGAACCCACAGAAGCCACATTTCGACTGGAATGAGCAGCAAAGCCCCAGCAGCCCATCTGGAGTGATGAGGGGTGGGGAGCTGGACCCCGAGCCGAGGGGAAGCAGAACAATCCACGTCCTGCCCCCCCATCCCGGGGGTCACACGGACACCGTCCCACGGCTGGGAGAGACAGCCCAACATCTGCTTTTGTTCCAGCTCAGAGAGGAGCAGGAGACTTCCCCAAAGCCCTGGTTAGCAAGCACCTCCAAACAATGGCTGGCTGCAGAGCGGTGGGAGGGTGGCCGGGTGGTTCCTGAGGAGGTGCCGTTCTGCTCGAGGAGCAACGATTTAACTCCCAGTGGAACAGGGAACCAACTTCCAACCCGCTCCAGGTGCCACCTCTGGAAAAGCCCTGCCAGTATACCCTCCTGTTTTCTCTGGACTCCTCCCTGTGCCAGAAGGATTAATTCCCACACGGTTTTTTAATCCTCTTCACAAATAACACCCCCTCCACCCTCTCCTCCTCCTCCTCCTCCTCCTCTGTGCAGGGTTTTGCCTCTCTGCAACAGTTCAGTTTGTTTGAACACTTTGGGAAACCCTCTAAGATGTTCCCTTTTGGGCTCTCCCTGCAGCTCTGCCTTTGAAAAGGGCATTTCCAGAACTCCCTCAAACCCCACCAGGGCAGGGAACGAACACTGAGCCCGGGTGATTTCACTGACCGAGCTCCTCGCCAAACCAGGAAGAGTCCCTGAAATCCAAGGCATGTAAGATCCTGAATGCCAACTGTCTTTTCCCTCCCCCTCTCCCAATGATTCTTTTTTTTTTTTTTTAATTTTAAATGGCAGTGACAAGGGCTAACAGGGCAGGGATTGAGAAACACGCCGCTGACTCGGGTGAGAAACATTCGCTCGCCACTGCTGACGACCAGCAGGAGCCTGTGGTCAGGCTGGAATGTGATGTGCTAGAAATATCTGTACAATTTACAAATCAAACCAGACAAGAGCTGGTCGTGGAGATGAACTCAACATAAATCTGGTTTTTAGCAGGAGCAGCTGAGGGGAGTTTGGAGCTCCCTTACTGCACAGCCCTGAGAGAAGGTAACCTCGAACTCTTGAACTCACGGGCCTTCAAAGGAGTCTCCTTCCAGTGATTGAAGGCACCCGAGTCAGAATGACACAGCTAATCCTCAGAAATAAGTGACTTTAAATGCTCTTTTATGAAATTTCTAGAAAGCACAATCTTTTCATCTATAAATTACGCCTGGAAATGCATCTGTCGAAGTGGGAGGAGACGGCACAGCCACGTGTAAAAAAAATCAGGAGCCGAGATCCCTCAAAACATGCTGAGCTCTGTAAATTCTTACAACAGAAAGCCTTTACCAGCAGGAAAAGTGGCTGAATATCCAATTAAAAACGAATCAGATTTTCACGTTATTAATCATTCCGTGCACCCAGACTGGGAAGTCAATTAAAGCTCCAAACAAGCCCCGGATCAAGTGTTGGGTTTCTCACGTGCCCCTTGGCAGCCTGCACGAGAACAGCTCCATCTAATTTTAACCTTTTATTTTGGAGGAAGATATCATTTTAGGCTGGCTTCAATTTAGCAGCGTTTCTCAAAGAAAACTGATATGTCTGCCAGCAAGAAAAATATGACACTCAACTCCTTGCTGAACCTAATGCACTAAAAATCTGTTTTCCTCTGCTTTTCACACTGGGTTCAAGACTCAGCCCTTCCACGGGAGGGGAACATGTCATGCTATATTTGATTAAGATACATTGGAAAAACAAAAGCTTGCTTCTCATGGGAAACATCCTGCAAGTGCTGCCCCGGGCCGCGACTCATCCCATTCTTATCCATGAAGTCATCACACCTCTCCAGAAAGTCACCACGGGGTTTATCTGGGGCAGCAGCACACAGCTACCCACAGAGCGATCTGCTGGCTGATTCAGAGGGAAAAGCTGGGTCTGGAGGTGGCTGGTAAATATGTCCATTCAGTCTGTCTGTCTGTCTGTGCTGGGAGATTAAAATGCCTCCTGATTTGCTAGGGCGTCTGGTATGTGGTGCTGGCTGGAGATGGGGCTCGGGGTGAAGGACCCCGTACCTGGAGCATCCTCAGGGGGCACAGGGGACACAGACACCCCCCCAGTGCTCAGGGGGCTGCTGTCACCACCCCAACACACCATTCCCAGCCCTGGATTCATTTCCCCACCATGGGGCTGGTGGTTTCTATTCCCCTTCGGGCCAGGCCTTGTCCCCCGCAGGGCAGAGCTGGGGGAAATTCCAACCCCTCAGCCACAAACTCTGAAGATGAGTGAGCAAGAGCCAGGGGGAGCAGGCACGTGGTGCCCCTGTCTGCACAGCAGGGCCACGGGGCTGCTCTGGGGAGGACAGGAAAAGCAGATGCTTTGTGAGGTTCTGCCCACGCTGCTTTCTGTGGGGGCAGAGAGACCCGTGCAGGGGAAGGCACCACTGCAAGAATCCAAGTTTATCCTCTGGTGCTGACAGTAAACAAAAATAATCTGTCAGCCGTTCTCTCCTTGCCCTTCCCCAGCCACCCAGCTTAGTGTTTCTGAGGAATAATCACAACACCCATTCAAACTGACGCTGCCAGTGGTGATTGGCTTTAATGCCTCCAATTAGAGGTGGCTTTGCATGATTATCGTTATTTCCAACCTGCTCAAGGAAGTAGCGACACAAAAAGGATAAAGTTCAGGCTGTGCATTAAAAAAAAAAAAAAAAACAGAAACTCTGAGGCAGCAAATGAGGAGAAAGCACAAGGTGCCCTCCTGGCAGAGATCTGAGGCACAGAACCGCCAGGAGGAAGTGCGGAACAGATAAGGAAAACACGGCGTCAGCACCTCAAAGGTAAAGTCCAGCAACCTTCAGGAGGAAGAAAAGGCTGCAAGCACCCTGCTATTAACTCCTCCACCATCCCCCTGCCTGCTCAGCCTGTGCAAGCGCAGATCCCTGCAGCTGGCTCAGCACAGCTCCAGCGTTACTGTGACATCAACACTTTGTGGATGTCTGGGAGGTTCAGGGCAGCCCACCCTGAGCAGACAGAGTGAGCTGTGCTCTGCCACAGTCCCAGCTCCAGAGGAGCCATCCCAGACTCTGCCCCACGCCCTGGGAGCCGTTTCTGGACCTCCCAGTCACCCCAGTTGGGCTCTGAGTCACCAGCTCTGGCAGTTCCCAGAAGGGGCACTGGGGGAGGTTATTGCTCCCAGCTGCTCCACAGCTCCTGTGCCGAGCCCACCCCTGGGACTGGGAGAGCAGGAACGGCCTGGATTGTCCCCTCAGAACCTCCAGCACCCTCAGCTTCAGCTCCTGTCAAGGGTCAGGGCTCAGCTCAGCTCCCAGACCCAGCTGCACCAGTCACAAGGGCTGGTTTTGCAGAGCCTGACCTAAACCAGCATCACTGGTTTTTACTCTCTGCAGGTACCTCTGGGTGTCTGACAAAACCAGCACTGAGGGGGACCAAGACCTCACACCAGCTCCTGGAAAAGGCCACTTTTTAGCCCAGCCCAGATTTTTAAAGTGCAAGCAAGCCACCAGCAGGCTTAAGAAAACACCCAGGTTACACAACTAATCCAACAGCAGTGAGTGTCCAGATTAATTCACCAGAGCCCTCCAGCTCAGCAGTGCATTATCAACAGCAGTGCTGCAGGTGAGCTGTGAGCAGGAGTTCCTGTCCAGATAGCCAGCAAAAGTGATTTTTAAAAAAAAAAAAATCCCACATCTTGATTCAAGTATTCCAGGATATCTCAGCTCACTGCAGAAAGCTCAGGACAGCTGGAGGAAGGAAAGGCACAAAGGAAACAACGGACAGACCGAGAGTCACAAACAACCCCCACACAAACAGGCTCTGTTTCAACTCAGTTTGGACTTAATTTCTGAACCCTCCGTGTATTTTCCTCCCCACTGCCTGGGCAGTTCAGTGGCAGTAACCCGAGCACAGATAGCAGACAAAACCACTTCTTCCCTTTGTTTTAGGTTGCCCCGTGAATCGGAGAGGGAATGAACACCTCACTTCACACAAAGAATCCAGGGCTGGGAAGGGGAGCAGCGCTGCACCTCCCACCTGGCTGAGGCAGCTCAGCTTTTGTTCCTCACTTTTCCCTTTCCGCACGGATACTCCTGGTTTTTCTGGGCTTACAGCAGTTTGGAATGGTCCACTTGGAAAGAGCAAAACCTCTCCTGCAGCTGAGAATCTCTACAAAAACGCTCCTGTGTTAAAGTCACGAGTAAATAGAGGGGGGAAAAAACGAGAGGAATTTCTGTGGATTTCCAAATTATCCTGTCCACTTCCTAAAAGCAGAGCAAACCCTGTTTTGTGAGCTTTTCTTTTTAGAGGGATTTAAGTAATTTTATCAGGAGTCCCCTTACGAGTTCAGCTCCTGGAACCAGAGAACTAAAAGGAATTAAGTTTGATTTGAAAAACTTTTAAGTAGTCCTGGCAGGAAACAGTTTATTTGTGTGGGTTTGGGTTTTTTTATAATTATTTACACCAAAAACATTTTTTTTTTTTTCCCCCCAGGATAATGGACTCATTATTGCACAAGTGTCTGGAGTTCAAATCTTCAAATTCTAACCTAAACCAGTTTGGGCAGGGCCAAAACACGACTCCTTTCAGCTGCAAACAGACACTTTTGAGAGGCCAGAATGTGACCCCTCAAGGCCAAAGCCGGAGCCAATTCAGAAGGAAAGTGAGACACGGGGGGGCCTCAGGCCCAGCTAAACCCGGCTGTGTCAGTGCCTTTCTGACTCACTTCTCCTTCAGGGCACATTTCTGCTCTCAAAATCTTTGCTGTGCTCTCTCTCCCACCCTGCTGCTCAACACCCCAGGAAGAAACAGTGGCTTTCAGTGCCAAATTGCAGCCGTGGAGAGCTGGGGTGGCCTGGGCACACAAACCATCGGCGGTTCCTGTTTGCTCCCCCACGGCACAAACCCCTGCAGCACTGCCCCACTTGGCTCTGGAGCAGGAAGACCAGCAAAGATCCTCATTTAGGAACCAAAAACACAAACAATCAAAGAGCCAGAGCTCGCTCTGCGCTCCTGACCGGTGAGGAATTCGCTTCCATTCATCCCATCCCGGACTGGAACATCCGCACAGAGGGGACGTTACGGAGCGACAACCCCTCGCTCTGAGCTCGTTTTACCTCAGCCACTTCTTTCACAATCCATTTCCCAGAGCTGAAGTGAAAGCAAAGCACGGGCAGAGCACTGGGAAGGGATGGCCATGGCCCACCAGCCCAGCCCAGCCCAGCACTCCAGCTCCTGTCCCTGCACGGCCACCTCATCCCATCATCTCCCACCCCTCTGGGAGGTACAAACACCAGAATTCCTGACGAGCTCCCCTCAGTCATCCTCTGTTGGTGGGTGAGGTGATTCATGCTGCTCATATTTTAATACACCACCAAGAGAGGAGAAAACCTCTCAGGACTGAGGAAAGAGCCGTCCGTGTGCTGCTAAAAACGGTATTTAGAGTCATTAATCATAATAGTTTTATTTCCTACAAGAACCACATCGTGATCGCTGTTTTTAAGGGCTGTTTTTTAAAGAACTGTGAAAAACCTTTAATGGGCCTGAGGAAAAGAAGCCAGCAGACTTGTTTTGAAAGTGTCAGGAGTGAGAAGGATTCTTGGAAGAGCGGCCTGCTTCCCTGATCTGCTCCGTGCCAGCCCCCAGCTCGGTGCCAAGAGCAGCACGAGGATTGCTTGCCCAAAAAGACATGTCAAATCCTACATTTAGTGCTTGGCTACAACCGAGGGAGCAGCAATAAACCAGGAACCAGCGGTGCAGGCAGGGTTCAGGCTCTCTGTACAGCACAGAAAGTTCCTGAATCACGGGAGCAGCAGGGAAAAGCCTGTTATCAAACACACACCACTGAGCCCTCCCTCTTACAGAGACGTTTGGAGAAAGGCCTGGTGAGAGCAGGAAAAAAATGCAAATCAGATGTGAACCGAAGTGAACCTGGGGCAGTAACACCCCCCTCCCACACCGAGGCTGCTTCAAACTGTAAATTGTACATTAAGCAAGCTTTCCTCGGCTCAGCCCGGGATCTCTCCTGGCACTGGAGCACGTGTGGCTCCAGGGAGCAGCTGGTGAGAGATGCTCTGAAGAATCCAGACAAATGAAGGTTTTCAACACTGGAAAAACAGCTAAGCAGGCCAGGGAAAGCAAACATGAGAGTCATTCACACACTGCAGCTCTTGCATAACCACTGCTGTGACCTGCCCGGGCTGGGCTGGCCACCAGTTCGAGATGGGGATCCCAGAGCCAGCAGCTGGAGGGGTGTGTTTAATCCAGATGCACCTGTGGGATGGCTGCAGGAGCCTGAGCAGGTGCCCACATGCCATCAGCTCCTGGATGTGCCCTCCGTGGCACAGACAAGGCTGCAAGACTCCACAGGAGCTGAGCAGCACATGGGTGGGCCCACGGGCATTGTTCGCCCAGCGTGTAATTGCATTCCCAACAATCTCCCTGTACATCCAGCTTTAAAATGAGCAATTAATTAACAGCAATTTGAAAGCACTTAACTGGCTCTGTTCTCTACTGCCAGCCAATCCAGGCACTAGAGCAGGGGTGGGCTTGCTCTGTTTTGGAACTTCTCGTTTCTCTTTGAGTCAAGAGGAGTTTTAGCATAATGGAGAAATGCAATTAAATGATATGGGACATGAAAAACAGAGGGACAGCAATGCAAAGTTAACGTAGCCAGTTCCACACTTAACCTGCCACCTCTCTCCTTTTCGAGGGAACTGCTGCACAAATAACAAAGCAAAAATTAAAAGGAATTCCTCCCTTTGAAAGCTCCTGATTGCTTTGTTCCTAGAAGGGTTAAAAAACCCAGAATATCGCCCTGAAGTGCTTTTCCCCTCCGTGTTCCCTCTCCCGCAGCTCCCACGAGGAGCTATCAGGCGGGTGCAGGAGGAGCAGATAACCCATCCCAGGTACAGATTGCTGATGGAGCTGCAGCGATAGGGACACTCAGAGCGGTTTGTCGGGGCCGGGAACTCCCGTTCTCCCAGTCCCGTCCTCACAGTCCCGCTGCCATCTAGTGGCAACAACCTCCCTGGAAAGCCCGCGGTGCTGCCGGGCCTCCAGAGCGTTAATTAATTCACCTGTTTCTCCTGTAGTGCCACACACCGGGTGGTGTTGGTTTGATGGTACCTTTTCAGCACGTTTTATTCTATAATCATCCTTCTAATTCTGTGCTGTTTCCCCCCCTCCTCACAGAGTTAAGTGAAGCATTTCCCTCTTGGATTCCAAATAAATACCTTCCCTAACAGCGTTAAACTCAGTTTCTTTCCTGGTCATCTTTGGAAGGCTGTTCACCTCCTAAACCCCCACCATGAACTCGACTGATAAGAAAGCAGAGAACTTACATTTTCTATGTATTTCTGTAAAAGCTACTTCAGTGTCAGCTCAGGCCATGGCCTGAACACACCCACGAGGCTCACACCCCCCACCAGGACAATGGAAGTGATATAATAGGAAATTTAATTTTCCTGTGTTGAATTAATTTAGAATTATTTAAACACCTGGATTTTCAACCACAGAGGCAAAGAAGTATTTAAACACCTGGATTTTCGACCACAGGGCACAAAGCCCTGTGCTTTCTGCCCCCACAGTCTGTAGGACAGAAGCTACACCAAGACTGAGGCTCCTGCAGATGCCACCCCATACTCCAGGCACTGCCCTGCTGTGGGGAAAAAGCAGGAGTTTCTTGTTTCTTGCAGTGTTTGCTGTGTTGTTGTTAATGATTAAAGCAGCTCTGAAACTAAACATCTGTAATTGTTCCAAATACAAGACGACATTTGCTGCATAAACTGGTTTCAATTATTTTGTGGCCATGAATCCTTTTCTTAAATCCAGGACAGTGGTTTCATAAAGCAGGAACTAATCCAATGGCCAAAAGCAAAACACACCCAAGCATTTCCCTGACTTTCTTAGCTGAGCTGAGATAAACAACATCACACAAATGTTCAGAAGTTACTTTATCTTCAGTAGAAAAACATTTTTCTTCCCATTATTTTCAAAGCAAAATGAACACAGGCTGAAGTTGAAACCAGCTGCCTGTTTCAGTGAGAAAAATGGTCATTTAAATATGCTGAAAAATGTTAAATGGAAACATTTGAGCTGCACACGCTAGAAAACACTTCATTTAAATCAGGGAATTGAGAGGACGAAGCTGGCAGATTTTGACTCAGTGTTTCAAAGTGAGGATTAAACAGCAGGTTAATATCTCCAGACCAATAAAAACAGAGCTTAAAAACTACAGAACCAGGTGACACAGTACAGAACATGAACAGCATTCACCAAAGCCCAGAGAAATTACACTGAGTGCTTATTTTCCTTTAGAAGTACTTCATGTTTAGGACATACAGAATATTTATTTATTCTTAGAATATATAATAATTAAAACATTCAATTCAGGAAGAACACAGGGAATATCCTTACCAAATAGAGCAGAAAGGTGTGGAGACCTGTTCCAAGGCCAACAGAGGACAGAATGCCCAGTCCTACCCAGTAGGCACACCAGAAGAACTTCTTCTCCATATACCTCACATACTGGAAAAGGAGTCACAGAAGAGGAAAAAAAAAGCCAATTAGGATATCTCCAAGGGAGAAAATTAAACCTACAAACTAACACAGACATTTATCTGCACGATAATGGTAGCAATGGCAATGTCTTACACTCCCAGTGATGCAAAGGCCTCGGTCTTTGCCTTCACCACAAGTTTTTAAACAACCATTTGAAAATAATGGGGGTATGAGGAGCGTCACAGAAGCAGATCTGAACGTCAATCCTAACTGGTCAGGAGACCCTTCCACAGGAATGGAAGAAACAATTTCTTGGGAACCGCGGAGTTCCCCCATGACTCAGGTTAACGTCACCCCTCGGGAGCTCACACCGCTCCTTCACAGCAGATGTGAGGGACTGCTCAGCACCTGAGGTGTGCCTGCTCAGAGCAGATGATTGGTGGAACCCTCACAGATCCAGCAGAACAGAGCAAAGGACGCAGCTCATCCTCTCCGAGCTACAGCTCATCCGCACACAGCGGAGGAGTCACGGCACGGGGCACATTCTAATTCCATGAAGATCCCATCCAGTTCCCAGTCAGGGACAACGGAGCATTAATCACCCAGGAAAGCAGCTGGGAAGTCTCCTACCTGCTGATGAGCTCCCTCGATGTAGTAGGTGGCTGTGAGCGTGGCCAGTGCCAGTAGAACACACACCAGGATGCTCCGCCGGTGCCACAGTCTTAAAGACAAAAGGGCAGTTAGGGTTTGTCACACTGACCATCACCTCAGAGCAACTCAGCTGCCCCTGGACAACGGCTCTGCCAGCAGGGGCAATGCCAATGGCAAGTTTGCCATCATGAAAGCAGAAAGGCCCCAGGAAAATCTCTGGGGAACCTTCACTCTTTGGGGGGAAAGCTCCGCTTGGCTGCGGAGCGAGATCAAAGCTCAGCCCCGCGGAGTTTGGTGCTCTTAAAGAAAGAAAAACACAAAGGCACTGTCTGAAAACAAACACAGTGTGAAGACAACTCAGCCCCTGCAGCCAAGAGTCAGACACCAGCCCTGAGCTGTGGCAAAGCAGGCTCAGCACTGGCCCTGGGCAAGGGGGGATTCCCAAGTGCCATTCCCACAGGGACACAGGAACACACCTCGGCATTAGTTTGGTTCCCTGATAGTTGAAATTAAGATCTCTTAGCAGCTCCAAGTTTAATAAATACATTGAGTTAATTAGGAAGTTACTGCAGTAAAGGGAGAAAATGTTTTCCAGTGCCATTTGCTACCAAATCACTTTTGAGCCTGTTTGGTTTTACTGGGGTTTTTTTTGTTTTGTTTTTTTTTTTCTCTGCTCGATGTTTATGTGGCCACACACAGCAGACTAGCAAACACATCGATTATTTGCTATTATATTGTCACTAATGATATATTAAAAAAAAAAAGAGCTGGCATCACTTAACATTCTCAGGCTCTAATAGCAAACTATGAACATAACTTATCTAATCAGACAGAGAAGGACAGAAACATGAGACAACACAGGAAAACAGTCACAAATGTTTCATATTAAGCAAACTGAAAAAAAGCACTCAAATTATTTTAAAATTAAAGTTAGTGCCGCTTGTATTAGTATGACAATTGGATTTTTCAAGTGATTGCCATTTAAGTCACAATTTATGCAGTGGAACACAGGAGATCATTAAGAGTCAATCTGAAGTCTCAACTTAATAGCTCATAATAGTCAGGGTTATTTTCTGTGCAGACAACACCAGTGTGCAGCTCAGCAGAGGAGGCAAGTGCTGCCTGTAACAGAATCTGATGTCTAGGAAGCCAAATAAGATTGGAGGTCTTAAAATAAATCCTCAAATGTTATTTCTGCTGGGCTTGAAATGAAAGCTTGGGGGTTGTGAGAAATGGCTGGAGTCAGACCCAACAAAACAGTCCTCAAAGACAATTCCATGGTGGCTGAAAGAATGCACAGAGTGAAATAAGGAGATTTTCTGGGGGACTGTGGGGTGTAAAAGGGGATTAAGAGGGGGTCAGATCCTGTCTTCTCAATGGGAAGATGTTGGTAAATTCAATCCACAACACAACAGGGCCCAGTTACCAACACAAGCCCTGCGTGGCTGCCCCTCCCGGCATTTTCACTGCAAATTATCCTCGTGTTTTGGCACCCTAAAGCCTCGAGCCTGGTGCACCAGCAACCAGCTCTGCATCTCAGCACCAGCAGGGAATGGTAGGACTGCTCCTCACTGGAATAAAAGCCAATTTCATCCAGTGTGAAAATATCGCTCGGGGAAAGTGCTTTAATGAACCATTTCCTGCTGGGAAAGGACCTGCAGAGAAGCAAAGTCCTCTCTGCAGCACCACAGACACCAGAGCAAGTTCCACCTGAGCCTGAGCCCTGCCCTGAAGATCATTCAGTGACACCAACACCTACATTAATAGGTCAGTATTTATAACATTGCAGTCACAAGTGGAGCATCTCCTGCCTCAGGGATCCCTAAACACTGTCCCTCTCCTTCAAACTGGAATATTCAAGTTTCCATTCTCCCATGGACACCTCACTGCATTTCTGTAACTTAGGCAGAAGGTCTGAGTGCCCAGCTACAAGTGGGGTGTGTTCCAAAGCCACCTTTGAGGGACAAAACCACACATATTTTCTGAAAAAAAAAAAAAAGAAATAAAAAATTTTCAAGCTGTGAATCCCGAGGGAAAGTGAGATGTCGGAATGACCTACTGAATCAGAGCATGGGTTTCCCCAGAACGCTTTAGTAGAAGTTAAAGAAATGGTCTTTACTTTATGGTCCATTCCTTCAAGTTTATTAGAGTTTCCAGGCAAAAATACTGCAAGGTAACAAGGGGTTGTTTCCACAGCACAATGTTCAGCCTCTCCTCCCGCTCCCTGCGCTTCCGTTCACTCAGCACAGAGGAATCTGCAAGGGGAAAAACACCAAAATAAAACAAAATAAAGTAAAATAAAGCAGTAAAAGCAGAGGTTTGCAGTTCAGGTTCTACCCCACTCAAAAAATATATTGATTTTTTTATTTATTTGTTTCTACCCCTCCCAAAGCATCCGCTCCGAGCACCTCGGGAACGTCCAGCAAAGGGAATGAGGTGATTTGTCCATCCATGTAGGTGACAACGCTCCAAAAATCCAACCAGCTCGGGGTGCCAAAGGTCTGGCATCCCCAGCAGCCTCTCCTGCACGAGGAGTTAAAACCAGCAGGTCAAATGTGACTTTGGCACTGCGCAGAACACGTTTCACCCTGAACTTTTGGGAGGGTTCTGTTCCCAGAGAGCTCTCCCAGGGAGCTGGATTGAATTCCATGGCTCTCCATCCTCCCTGTAACTGGATAACAGCACCTGCTCCCAGGCGGGATCCTCAGGCTCTGGGAAGCCTGGGCACACTGTTCAGCTTCTCCCAAGGTGCTCCCATGGGAAGGGCCTGCTTTTATCCATATATTTATATCTAAATTCCTGGGACTGGCACTACACGTGCAGCTGGATTGGTTACAGCAGAGCTCACCACCAGGCACTGCCACACCAGTACAGAAAGAAAGGTTCTTCCAATAAAAGTGTTATTTTGTGCTTAAAACAAGCTGAATTAAACCCCAAAGCCCACCTATTTCTTGGGTCAGAATGGCTTGTTATAAATGTCACCAGGTTAAAAAGCAGTAATAATTCTTGAACTTTTAAAGGGAAGGAATTCTGGGGGAAAAGATACCACTGAAGGATGGAAAAAACACCCAAAAGTAACTCTTGTATCCAAAAAGACACCAAACTTGTTCAAACATCCCTTACTGCACAGTCAAAACACACGTGTTCTGTTTGGCACTGTAATATTCAGACATTTTAGGCTTGGAAAGAGCTGTTGCATTTAAAATATTAACCTAACCTGAACCCCCAGCACACTGTAAGCCAAGATGCATCATTTCAGTCTTATCCTCATCAGATATTTGCACAGGAGTGGCACACCTTGTTATTCACACAGTCCATTCCTCAAAAAAACCAAAATCAGCTGCTTTAGATGATTTCTAACAGAAATCCCACAATGGCAAACCCAGGATAACACCCACGTTCCCTCAGAGTCACAGAACGATCTAAGCCTTTCTGTCAAAGGCTTTGATTTGTTCCTTGCACACACACACACACACACACAGAGTTAATATTTAAATTTTGCTGCATTCGCCGCCTCATGAATTTCAATTCTCTGCTTTTTCACTCAATGAGTGCAACAAAAACGCTCAGACCTTGTTTTTACGACCTTGTTTTTTCGGTAAAGGTCAGGAAAGACAATGGGGTAAGGCTGCACACAACTTGAGAAATCGCCTGATTACAAAACTTAATTACCATGGAACTGGAATATCCAAAAGCTGACAGGAAACAAACCAAGATAGTTATATATTTCTCTCCAATAAATGTCTTTGGGTTATTTCTCCTGAGCTCCAAACATTAAGGCCAGGCCACTCCAGGCACAGCAGCAGGAAAAGCACAGGCAAGGCAGGAGGGGAAGGAGTTAAAGCTGTTCTGGTGGCCACTCATCATGGAAACCAATAAATTACAGCTGAATTTCAACAGAAGAGCTAGAAATTGGGAGGGTAATAACTGGATTTCTCCCAGAGTAAAACAGATTTTTTTATTACCAAGTGCTGAGTTTTCAGTGCCAAAGGGTGGGGCTGCACAAAGCCTGACTTCTCCAGCCAACAGAGTTTGGGTTTTGAGCTCAGCCCTGGGGCAGCCCCTGTTGGTACCCAAGGCAGATGTACAGGGCTGAAACCTGCCTGAACTCTGGCAGGAAAAAAGAGTGTGAGAGAAATGGGAATATAAATGGAAGTACAAAACTATTCCATGGCCTTAGAATGCATAAATCCTGCAGACTTGAGGCTCAGAGAGGACTGAGGCTCCCAAGATTGATTCAAGCATCGAGGCCCTTCACATTATGTGGGGATAAAGTCACTGAATCCCAGAACTCCAGACTGGTTCGGGTTGGAAGGGGCCTTAAAGCCCATCCCATTCCAACCTCCTCACGCCCCTCCCAAGATCAGGCTGCTCAGGGCCCCACCAAAGTGCACCAACGCAGATTCCTTTTCAGTGTGATGTCCATTTTAGCCCCCCCAGGTGCCAGCTGAGCACAGCAGGTGAGTGCCCACCTACCTGTGAAGTTGCCGTTGTGCTGCTCTTTGCTCATGGCCGTGCGTCTCTGGTCACAGTCTGTTCCATTCTCTGCCATCTCATCGATCACTCTCCTGGGGGGATCTGAGGCAGGGGAAAAGCAAAGGGCACAGTGTCTGGGTGGGTTTGGAACACTCCCTGAACTCCACAAAGGATCCAGCAGTTCTCCCAACCCAAAGCACAGCTACCCTGCATTCCACCCCTGAGCAGGAGAACAGATTCCATTCCCCCAGTGACAGAGATTCAAACATTTCCACCCACGCAATTCTAAATTTTTCACTCAAATGACAAAACTCCCTCACTTGTAACGACCCCACAAAAGCTCCTGAATGATCCCTTGCACGACCCAGCCCACTGTTTGGGCTCCAGGAGCAGCAGAGCCTCACACAGACCTCACTTCAGTCCTCAGGGAGGGGCTTCAGATGGTTCTCCCCCCGGCACTGAAGCTTCAGGTGTGCAAGGAGACCTCAGAAAGCTCCCAGCCGAAAAGCTTAACCCTCAGCTGGTAACTAAGATACAACAAGAGCTGCAGCTCCTCTTTTGCACAGCTTGGGATCTGCAAACCAGGAAAGGCAAACTCTTCAGAGGACAAGGGCTGGGTGAGGAGAGGCCCTTCTCAAAATGTCCTTTCTGTCTGGCTGGTTCAGCCTCTCTCCAGAGAGATCAGCCCTAAAAACCCGACAGAGCAGCTTTCCCTTATCCAGGAGAGTAAATAGTGCAAGAACTAAAAGCCAGCACAAACCAGAATGTTGCAAGAGCTTCTTTCTTTTTTTTTTTTTTTCCCTCAACAAAAAACAAACCAACAAAACCACCTCAGACCTGAAGTGCTGACAATTCTTATGCAACCAAACACACAGAGAGTGGCCAGTCTGACTCCTTGCTTTAGAAACCCTCTCCTTAGTCTTAAATCTGGAATTCTCTTTTGGAAAAGAGGGTCCCCCCAAAAGCTAAAGCATCGTTTTCCTGCACTGCATTTCTCCCTGTAAGCAAAGGTGATTTACAGTTTTTGATATGCTGCTTTTGTTGGAAAGAAAAGTAGTGCAATATTAAAGATTATATAAAACTGTCCAGTGGAGGAAATTAAACTTCTACGGAAGAAATACTTCCCCTTTGATTTTTATGCTGGGCTCAAGGGCCAAGCAGCAACTCAGGTTTGGTAAACAGCAGTGAGATCACCCCTTTTGATTCAGACTGCAATGATTTTGTCACATTCTAAAATAAAACGTTCAAAGATTTCAGACACTGCATTTAATATTTCCAGGGTTTCACAAGCCGGATGTTCTTCCACACAGGTACAAGGCTCGTGCATTACTCGTAGCACACACACAGAATTGCCAGATAAAATGTGGTTGTGGAAGGGGTTTTAGTTAAAAGTCAGTAGCCAAAAGCATCCAGGTCCCAAGGAGTCCTTCGTCCAACACCTCCTCCTGCCATGGAATGTGCAGAAACAGAGCTCTGCCCAGATAAACCAGCCAGCAGAAACCAATCCTAGGCCTGTTAGCTTTTATTCACTGCAACCTAAGCCCCAGAGTACCCAAACCACCTAGAAAAATTAATAAAACAGCTATTAAAAAAGCCATAACACACAGTCTGCTGGTGAAAAATGCCAAGGGCTCCACAGTCAGCCAAGGACAAGGGGAATGACCTGCTGCAGTGGGAGCTCTACAGCATCACTGCAATCACCTGCAGCCCAGGGATTGCTCCCAACTGCCTGTCAAATTCCAGGGAAACGGGATCCTCTCCCTCTCCTCAGGGCACTTCAGGGCATGCTGGCACTCTGCAGGTCGGTGGAGTTACCCCAGGACTCAGCTGAGGATGGCAATGCAAGGCTCAGATGTTCAGCCATCCCCCAATTCCAGCAGCACACGAGCCCCTGGGGATGGGGAGTGTTTCATTTCTACTGACTGCACTTACTTGTGCTTATCTTTGCTGCATATTTAAATATCTACTTAGGAAAATATGCAATGTAAGCTTAAATACACAGATTGAGCATCACACACAGGTATCACCCACATTTACACACACACAGCTCTGACTGCAGACGGGGATATTGAAACTGGACCCCCCCAGGTACAAACCCTGACGTCCACAGGAAGCAAAAGCCATCCAGAGATGTGTACAGAGCCACCCCAAAAAAACCAGTGCTCTGCTTTAGGGAACTTCAGTCACCTTTGGTTGACTTAAATACAGTAAAAAAACAAACCCAAGCAACAAAAACTCCAGTGGGAGCCACACGTTCCTCATTGGAGAATCCATCCTTTTTTCCGGGTGCAAATCCAGCCTCCAGCGTTCGAGTCCCGGTTGGTTTGGTCTCTGCTCTCAGCTCCACCACATCCCAAGGAAGTTCAGTGCCTGGAATGCAAACTGCTCTCCAAAAGCCAGGCTGTGCACAGCAAACATCCCACTGCAATCCATGAAACTCCTCCATCCCTGGGGGTCTCAGGTGCTGATCCAGAGGTGTGGCAGCTCCCAGAGCCACTTCTCCCCTGCCTGCCTGGCAGGGCACTAATCCAGGATTAGCTTTGCATAACACCACCTCCAGTACACAAGTCAACACTTAGAGTGAAGCAGATGAATAATCCCCTTCCACCCTTGTGCAGGGGGGAATCCTTGGTAAGGAGGTTCCCCCACCCTGCAGAACAGCTCTAAAAATTCCCGTTTAAAAATCCAGCTGACTTGGGAGGATTGGCCACCCATGACATGGCAACTCAAGAGAGCAAACCTTTCCTGGTTTTAGGAATCACTCCCTGGTTTATCCAGGTCTAATTATACTTAAATCATCTTAGCACAAGGGGCTGGAGGAGGCACATCCAGCCAGCTCAGGGCTCCTGATCTGCTGTGCTGATTGATGCCTGTTAGAGTCACCAGTCCTGCACTAATTCCTCCCCCCAGGGATTAACTGGAGGGGGAGTCTGCCCCAAAATGGAGTCACCCTTCACTAACTGAGCCCATATTCCCAAATCGACACCCAATCCAGGAGAGCTCACCACAGGAAATTAAATTTCAGCTGCTGAACAAAACCTCACTTGCTGACTAAAAAAAAAAAGACACAGTCCATCCCTAAAAAATAAGTTTGCCAGCTCCATGGAGTAGTTACCAGCAAACACAAAAATAAACTATTTAAAAGAGAGAGAAAAACAACTGTGACCAGTTTTTGTAGGAGGGTGGCTTAGATCATTTGTTAGAGCTGTGCTCACACAAGACCTGCTTTGTGGGGCTGAACAAAGGGCCCACAATGCACCACTGGGCTCCAGTGCAGCCCAAAGCAGGAAGTCTGAAAAGACAATTATCGCCAGTCAGAAATGTGAATGGCTCAACAAGAAGGGTTTATGGGAACTGTGACTGGCACTTCTCAGCATAAGTGAGACAAAGCAAGGCAAGCTCTCGGAGCAGGAGGACACAACAAAATCGGGCACTGCAAGATCTGCTCTCTCTCTGCGATCAGGGACAGGGACAAAAGGCTCCTCTCTGAGGCTCTGGGCAGGCTGAGGAAGCACCCAAGTGTTGGGGGTACCTACAAAAAGGGAACAGGTTTGGATGAGGCACCTGGGTGCTTGCACTCTCACTTGGAGGAGCAGAAGGGGGACTCTTGCTCTGGATTAAGGATTTCAGAGGACTCTTCTCACAACAAGGAGGCTGTTTTAATGACCTCCCTGCTTCCCCAGACATTGTTGGAATCACTAATTCTTTTTGCCAAAGAGGTCCTGTGGCCCTGGCTCTCACCTCCACCACAGTTCCTGCTCTCACAGCTGGCACACCCAGAGCTTGGAGCATTTTGCTGCTGTTGGTCCCAGCCACCTCAGCATCACCCACTCCCAGCCTTGCGCCATTAAAAATGCTCCAATCCTGCTGCTTCTTTCTGCTCAGCTTTTCTGATAACCCTTCCCTCTTCTCTCTCCACATCACTGTTCTTCAGTCACAGAGGAACAAAGGATTAAACCCCAGCCTTTGCAGGTGGGAGAGGAGCTGCACTAAACCAGACCATACCTGTGCCAGGGGGTTGTTTCATCCATCAAATGCTCTACAGAGACACGATGCACTCAGGGAATAAGTTTGGAGAGCACTTTCCCTCCAAAGCCAAAGGCTTGCCTGGCCCATGAGAACATTTAGGTAAAGGATGGGATGGGTTTTGAAGTGAAACATTACCTGCCCTTCAGCTCTGTCCCTCTCCACTCCTTCCCCAGGATCCAGAGGCAGTGGAACAGCCACCTCCGTGCTCAGCTCTGCGGCTCTCGAGCCCAGAGAGGCTCCTCTTGCAGCCCTCCTGTCCCTGCAGAGCAAGATAACACTTGTCCATCATGTGACACAACTGGCACAGCCCCTCTCTTGGAGGTTAATAACTTTCCTCAAGGCAGCAGAAAATAGAAGAAGTAACTGCTTGGGTTTTTTTTCCCAGTCCTTTAATACCCCTGGGAAGCATTCAATTAAAATAAATTAGGGCACATCTCAAAGATGGCCCAAATCCCCACAGATTTGGCTATAATGGGTTATTTTGATAGGAGTGCATTTATTCCCATACTCAAACTGTTTTTCTAACTGAAATAGTTTAATCCCTCAAAGGGAAAGTAATTCAGTTAAAGACCACAGGTTTCCATTTTGTGGGTTATGCCTCTGTACACCAGACCTATTTTCCAATTCCTACCCAAATACCATTTCAAAAGAATCCTCTTACAATTTAGAGTTAAAATTTCCTTTTTTTTTTTTTCCCCCCATAAAAGACTTTGGGACACCCTTTAGGAAGGACTCATTTAATGTTGTTGTAACCTGAGTTTCAGGGATGCCACAGAATTTCTTTTGAGGTTACTAAAAGTTCTGTCCCTGCCATTAAGGCCACCTACATTAAACTGTCCTGGAAGACGGTAGGAAATTAAAAAATACACATTGTTTGGGTTTTTGTAGGGATCTCACTGTGTCCCAGCAGAAAACCTTCACCAAAAGTGATGGCTTGGGAAGACTGGAATGGGCAGAGAGAAAAGGCTTTGGAGAGAGAGGCCACAGAGCACTGGAAGACAGACTGGAACTTAATATTCAGGTGAGTAAACACAGTATAATTCACACCCTTAATTCCAGAGGGCTGATCAGACATCCATGCCCACACACCGCCCAGGTGTTTGGCTCAGCCCTCACATGCATCCTGAGCTCTGAAGGTGAAGTCAAGCTCTGTCCTGTCACCCTCCCTGTGCTTCCCAGGGCACCGAGGGAAGAGAGGTCACAGCTATTGCCAACATAGGCCTGCTAAAGTTGGACCAGGAGAGAACAAAGAGCTAAAACATAACTCCAGCCCTAAGAATCACCACCTGCCCCTTCCAGCCAGCGCAGATTTGGCAGCAACTTTGCCTTGATCCTCTTTTGAACGTGCTGGGAGACAGTTCCCTCCCAGGGGGCTGCCTGAGCCTGCCCAGCTGGGCATGGACAGAAGCACCTGGCAAAGCCCACGGAGCACAGTGCCCAAAGTGAGCTCCTGAGCCAACAAGTCCTGCTTTTCACTGACACCAACAGCCTCTAAGGGGAAGCAATTCCGATTTCACGCACTCCACCTGCCCTGGTGAGGACACTCTGCCCAGACGAGGCTCACTGAGGCAGGTTCTGAGCCCTGGGAGAGAGGAGAACGTTCTTTCCATCAGTTTAAACACACTGAACAACTGCCTGCCTCGCTAACAACATCCCGCTGCCTCCTGGGCTCCTCTGCTCAGGGCAGCTCCAGACCCAGCAAGGTCTGGGTAGTTCACCCTGGAACAGGGACACAAAAAGCTCAGTGTTGCAACAGCTTCAAGGCCGTGCCCTTTGTCCTCAGGGAACGGCAAAGTCCACCCAGCTCACACTTCCCCACAAGGATCAGAAGTTAAAGTTCCATCCTGCAGGTTCTCATCACCATACACCAGGAGCTGCACTTTTTTTTGCTTTAAACTCACTGTTTTTTTAAGAAATAAAAGACTTCCAGACACTCACTGATTACACAGACCATTCTGAGCAGAGGTGCAGTCAGAAACATTCATAAGATCATAGGAAAAAAGGCTTTAAGGTGGAAATAATGCAAACATTCCAGCTAAGAGACGTGTTCCCAGTGAACTCACCTTCCTCATTGCTGCCACCCACTTAAAAGGCACTGAGTCTCCTCCTCCCCTTCCCCACAGCAATTGCAGACACCCCTGATTTCAGCTGCTCAGTAGGACACGGAGCAAAGCTCAAATTACTCAGCAGAGCTCACCTCCCATTGCACAACTGGGTTTCCAAACCCTCCTCGGAAAACACGGGATGAAGCCATTACAGCTGTCACTTACCCAGTAAGGAATAAATAAGGAAGAACGGGTTGAAAGCAAGAGGACTGGGATAACGAAGCCTGTTTCAATCAGCCAATTAAAGCATTAAGGAGAGCTGATATATGTTATCATGAGGCAGGATGCTACAAAGCATGAAAGCCCCCAAAGAGGCGAGGAACCCAGCAGAAAAATCTTTAAAGAGCGGAATTCCTAATAGCAGTACCCCCAAATCGACCTGTCTGGCAGGTGAGACAATCTTAGAACAGCACCAAAATCCACAACACGGGTGCTCCAAGGAATGAGAGAGTAACATCACACTTTCTGCACCTCAACCCACATTCTCACCATTAACTAAACCAGGATACCCACTTGTTGGTAAGCACGGAGAGCAGAGACAACAAGGACAGCAGAGAGCCGGGAAGAAATGGATAACCAGGGGATAACCTGGATTCATTCACAGCACTTCGTAGACAAACAGCTGCTATCAAACACTTATCACCCCTTCCCTCGGGTCACCCGCATGACCTGCCAAACATCCAGGAGGCACAACTGGAACAAAAGCAGGAATCTTGCTGCTTTGTTATCTCCTGTAAACACCAGAGGACACTGGGCAGAGAGGACTGAAAAGCAGACAAACCAGCAAGGGGCTTAACCTCGGGTCAGGAGAAAAGAAACACGAAGAATGTCCACGGATTTGGGCCTCACCAGCCCGAAAACCACGAGCAGCCCATAGGATGGAGGACGCTGGCAGTGACAACACAGTAATTCCTGCTGGGCAGGCGGACAAAGCCCGTCGGTCCCGATCCCCTTCACCCAGCGGAGCGGGCCGAGTCCATCCCACACCCGCCGGCGTTCTGGGGGAGCAGAGCCGCTCTCACCCAGAGGGACGAGCTGGCAGCCCCTCATTTATCCACAGCAATTTATCCACAAAACCTGAACGCCGGCGAACAGCGACCTCCCCTCCTCACCCTCACCGCGCTCCCTCCCGCCCCCCGCTCCCCACACGCGGCTCCAGGGCCGGGTCCCTCCCATCCCCCGGTCTGTCCAACACCGCCCCGGCCGGTGCCGGGTCACGGTGCCCCGGGACCCTCCGGAGCCGCCCGGGCTGGAGTGTGCCCTGGCCGGGGTGGCCGCGGAGCCCCCCGTGCCGTGAGGGGACGGGCAGCGCCGGGCGGGTGCCGCGGAGGGGAGGGTGAGGCGCCCGCCAGCCCCGCACTCACCGCGCTCGGCGCCGGCAGCTCCTCAGGGCCCGGCACGACGCGGAACTGGGCCCGGCTGAACCCGCCCCGTCCCGCCCCTGCCTGCCGTCACTTCCCGAGCGCCGCTGCCCTGTCATCGCCGGCGGGAGCGGCGGAGCCGAGCGGCTGGGCGGGCGCGGCGGGTGAGCGGGGACCCCCATGGCCCCTCGTGGCCCCTCATGGCACCTCATTGCCCCTGATGGCCCGTCATAGCCCCTCATGGCCCCTTCATGCCTCCTCATGGCCCCTTCATGCCTCCTCATGGCCCCCTCATGCCCCTCTCATGGCCCCCTCATGCCTCCTCATGGCCGCTCATGCCCCCTCATGGCCCCTCATAGCCCCCTCATGGCCCCCTCATGGCTCTTCATAGCCCTCTCATAGCCCTCTCATAGCCCTCTCATGGCTCCTCATAGCCCCTCGCGGTCCCATCACGGCCCCCATGGCCCCTCGAGGGCCCGGCTCGGTGCGATCCCCTCCCGGTCTGTGCCCCGTTCCCCCCTCAGGCCCCAACGGCCGCGGGCCTGGCGTGGCCGGAGCTGCCGAGCTGGGGCTGGAGGCGGCCCCGCTCCGCTCCCCGGGGACCGGCACCGAACCGAATTGGAGCGTAAAACCCTGCACCGTTTTACCGCTTCTCTGCGCGTTTTTAGGTGTAGTTTTGGCGTGAGGGAAGGCGGAGAGAGCCGGGGTTGTTCAGCCCGCGGAAGGCTTTGGGGTGGCCTAATTGTGGCCTTCCAGTGCCTGAAGGGGACTTGGAGGAAAGATGGAGCATGGAGTGACAGGGCAAGGAATGGCTGCAAATTGAAAGAGAGATGGGATATTAGGATGAATTCTTGCCTGTGATGGAGGTGAGGCCCTGGCACAGGTTGCCCAGAGAAGCTGTGGCTGCCCCATCCCTGGAAGTGTCCGAGGCCAGGTTGGACGGAGGTCAGAGCAATCCGGGATAGTGGAAGGTGTCCCTGCCCATGGCAGGGGTGGAACTGGGTGATCTTCAAGGTCCTTCCCAACCCAAACCACTCTGTGAATCTATGCTAATTTGCCATTTGTTCTTAGCTCTGTTCCTGAGCTGACACCCATCACCAGTGAGGCGTCTGCAGGTAGAGACCTCCGGCTGGGGAGGGAGGAAAGGTGTCTCTGACCATCCTTTCCCAACGAGTGAAGCTGGAATCGCCCCTTTAGCATTTCTAACAACTGTTGTTCGTCTCCAGATAGCCAGGTGAGAGCTCGCCAAATGCTCAAGTAAATTCTCTTCTCCCCTTCCACAGCCAGTCCCCAGAACCCACCATGGACTTTCTCCCCAAGCTCCTTGGCGTCGTGGCTGGAGTGGCGTGCGGCCTGTGCCTGGGATGGGGCTTCCGTGGGAGGTTCCTGAGGAAGCGCAAGGCTGGAAAGGCTCCACCTGCCAACAACCTGGAGGGCGAGGCGGACGTCATGGCGGAGTCCGGGGAGTACAAGATGGTGCTGATCGTCCGCAACGACCTGAAGATGGGCAAGGGCAAAGTGGCGGCCCAGTGCGCCCACGCCGCCGTTTCTGCCTACAAGCAGGCGGAGAGAAGGAATCCCGAGCTCCTGAAGCAGTGGGAGTGCTGCGGGCAACCCAAAATAGTCCTCAAAGCTCCCGACGAGGAGGCTCTGGCCCAGCTTCTGGCTGAGGCGAAGCGCCTGGGACTGACTGTGAGTTTGATCCAGGATGCTGGGCTTACTCAGATAGCTCCAGGCTCCAGGACCGTCCTGGGGATCGGGCCAGGGCCAGCTGATGTCATAGATGAAGTCTCTGGTCACCTTAAACTCTTCTAAACTAGGACCACAAAAGTCGATCTATGTCAGTACTGAAGGGTTACGGTCCCAGTTTGGGCGTTTTTCCATGTGCTCTCCCAGTTCCAATAAAATAAGCAAGTTTTTGTAAGGTTTAAGTTTGTAAATCATGAGTTTCTCTGGCTTGTGTGTTGTGTTCCAAAGGGGGGAGGAAAATGCTTGGCTCAGGGGGGTTGAGGAAAGCAGAGGTGGCAGAGTTTTACCACCCCCAGGAAGGAACCCCATATATTTACAACCTGTGCAAGGGGTTGAGGATTTTGCATGGTGGGTGGCAGCAAAGTTCAAGAGAATTCGTCCCATGTGCTCAAATTGGCAGGTTTCCCCTTTTCTGCCTGTTTTTTTGCAGAGATCCATTCCTTAACTCAGAAAGGATTGGTGGCTGAAGCAGTTAAAAATCCCTCTGGATTGCTGGGGGGGGAACTGCAGCCCTGCCCAGGTCCTGGGAGAGCAACCCAGGCAGTCACCGGTAACTGGTGCGGGACTGACCGGTTAAACTGGGTTTGTAGCCAAGCCTTAGGAGCCAGTGAATAGCTGTGGGGAGCAGCTGCAAGCTGAGCTCTGCTCTGGGTGGGTCTGTGTGGCTCCTACAGAAATGTGCAGTTTAGCCCAGGTGGGAGTTACCCCCAGCCAAGCCAGCTTGGCACACCAGGACTAACTTAAACCCTGTTTTACTTGGGGTTAACTTCTCCTCCCCGGTTTAAGGAAGGAGTTACAGATGTTACTGGACAGTTCAGAGCACAGCTCAGGTAAATCCTGCCTCTGCAGCTCTGATTGTGAACAGGCAAGTTCCCTGCACTTTTAGTAGGTGGAATTTCTGCAAGTCGGTTTTGTAACAAATCTGGTTTGTAAGAATTCTGCTGAGCACCGTTTACAGCCTCTCAGCCGCGCTGGAAAACTGAGTGCCAATGGGACAGGTTGGAAGAGAGGGAACAGAAGGATTTTATCTCCATCAGTCGTGTTTGTGGAGTCAGGGGGAGTGTCAGAGGGGCTGACATGAGTTTTTATACTGCACAATCCTTTCAGAGACACCACTGTGGAGTTCTCAGGAACGAGGGAGAAGGGGATTTGGATCCTGACACCAGGTGTGGCCCCTGGTTGAGACGGGAGCTCTGACAGCTCTCCCCAACCCAAACGTGGCCTGTGCTGTAACACTCATTTACACTCAAATATGACAGTATTCATAGAGAAACATTTAAGTCAATTTTATTTGAAGCTAAATATGTTTAAGGCAATTTACATACCTAGAACATGATCTCAATTGAACTGGCACACCCTACCACAATCCTAACGTATCATCTGCTCGAATCTGCTGGAGTTGACCACAGTGCAGCCAACTGGTGAAAAGTGCTATTTTTTTTCTTCTCTCTCTGCCATCACCTTTCTCTAGAAAAAGCGTTACATATTTTCCTGTATTGCCCCCTCAGTGCAAGACCCCACTACTGGTCCCCATTGCTGCTCCTCCACTGGCCCCTCAGAGCCCTGCCTGCCTTGCCCCACACCAGCAGCACTGGAAATACTTGGGTTGAGTTGGAAGGTCCTTTTTTTTAAAGACAGTAAAGTAGAAGCTACCACTGTGCAGCATGTCCACAGTCCAGTAATTTATTTTTTAAATCGCGTCATTTCAAATTGCACAAACAAAACTGAACAGCAATATGCTTTGAATTCTCTCTTCTGTACACTCAAAACAGTGATCTAAAACACCACAATATCCAACATACACAAACCTCAGGGCAGGGTTAGTAAATACACAGATTGGAATCATGGTGCTCTGTTCCTGAATGGAATGTCCCACAAAAGCACAGGATACAGCACAACGTAAGGTCATCTGTTACATATGGAGTGAGCAAAAAGACACTAGCATTGTTCTATATGCATAACTGGAAAAAACCTGCATAGGTTAAAGGAAAAAAAAACCAAAAAACAAAAAAACAAAACAAACAAAAAAAACCCAAAATTTTTTTTTACTCATTTGAAGTCAGGCAAGGTTGTCTGTACGCATTGTAAATTCTTTTAGAGCTATGCAATCCAACCCAGGGAGGATATGCTGATTAGTGTTGTCTCTTGTCAGCAGTCTTGCAAGGTCAAATACGAGCATCTTGGCTTTAGCTTTCTCCAAATATACAGTGAGACTTAAAATGCATTTAGAATAGACAGTACATACTGTAAAGCTGCTCACATACAATGAACTTAAGATTCAATATTAGAGTGTAACACTATAGAGTGCAAATCAGGATCTTCACAATAGACTTAATGGTAATAAGCAGTCCTGCAAAAGCCCACTTGAACAAAGTCGCTTTTTAAACCATTCCCCCTCTGAAAGTAAAAGTCTAAATGACATGGAATGTGAAAAAAAAAAAAAAAAATTTTAAACAGAAGTGATTCAAATCGTCGGCGCTAGAAAAAACCAGTCCTTCATGAAATCAAGGTTACGAGAACACGAGGCAGAACTCTTTGCTTTTCCCTGTTATGAGTTAAAGCGGGGAGGGACGGTGGAGTTTCAGTAAGAAAAGACGCTGCTCCCGAGCGAGCTGAGCTGCAGCTCACATGCTGTACCCGAAGCCAGGCTGGGGCTGCCCGTAGGGAGGGGCGGTGTAGCCGTAGCCAAAAGGTGCTTGTGGAGGAACTGCCACGCTGGGTCCCGCTGTCAGCATGAGCTGGGGCTGGCCTGCAACACAGAACGGCAGTGTCAGAGCCCTGCGCTCAGCAAACCTCCTGCAACCACCTGGGGGGTGTGGGTGGGCAACAGGGAGGCCCTGTAGTGGAATAACCTGGACACAAAGACGATACCCATGATGGACAAGAGCCAAAACAATGCCCTGCTGGAAGGCTGGGACAGCACAGCTCCTGCACACCCTCCCTGAATGAGCCAGGACAAGCTGAGGTCCTGCAGGCCCCCAGCCCACCTCAGCAGCCACAGCTTCAGAGGGGCACTGCATCTAATATTGTGGAACACGTTCCCTAAGACTTGATTTTTCATGAAGAACATTCCAGTTTCCGAGGATTTCCCTGGGAAAAGCCAAGATTAGAGAAGTGTCGTTTTAAGAGCAATTACCATAAACGATAGGTTGTGTTTCTGTAGCTTGCTCCTCTTCCTTTCTCAAAGACTCCGAGGCATCCAGTTTATCCACCTGGAATTGAGACCAACAATTAAAAAAAATGTCTTCTAAAACAGGCACTTACTTGTGGCAGAGAAGTGGAAAAGCCTTAGTGGTATGTTAACACCCATCCAGAAAAGGAGACCATTTACAAGTTAAGATCAATTCAAGTAGCAATGTTGGTACTGGTGCAGTCAAGGTTCTGTTTCCTGAGGAAAGCCCTCCTCGAGGCATTTGTGTAAATGCTTTGTAAGCTCCCTCCAGGCCCAGGCTCTGGATGGCACTGGAGCTACTTGGGACAGCAGGAATTGGCTCCTCAGGGTCGCTCCTGCTACTTCAAACCAACAGCCTTTAGGACAAACTGGGATTTGAGCACAGTCTCAGTTGGAGACCTTTGGCGCTGGAGCAGGAGAAGGTTCCCTGAAGGCTGAGGTACAATAATCTGATTTAGGTACAGCAGACTGCAATAGCATCCGACATGTCACTTGAGCCTCAAGATTTCACTTTCCAAACCCATTCACTCATGCAATTTAAGTTCAAATGCAGAGAATGCATGTGTATAAGACTTGCTTTTTCCACTCCAGAACTGTGTGGCAGTCAGCCTAAACCCCCAGATACTCCAATTCTTCCAGCTGAACACACAGTAAGGACACAAGCCTGGCCAGCTCCAGTGCTGCACAGCGAGTGCACTCGTGCTCTCAGCCCACCCCTACAGAAAGGCAAGAGAAGAGACTTATTCTGCAGTGAAATATAGCTTGTTACTAAAACAGATCCGAGGGAACCCAGCATTTCTACACCCTAAGGCAGGCCCTGAAACTAAAACCACAAAACGAGGCACTGGTATTTTACCTGGGAGATGAGATTTAAAGTCAATCACGCCAATGGCTTTTAAAGACAGTAAGACAACTCTCAAACCAGATTCACCTTTCATTTCATTCGTGTCCTTCATAAAGGAGTTTGAAGACAGGTTTCCTGCACTTACACAGGGGCAGTGTTACTTATTCAGCTGCACCAACACCCTGCAGATGACCAGTTTCCCGTTTAACTGTGCTGCATTAACGAGTCTCTGGGAGCTGGGACTCTTCCTCTCAGTTGTGTTCCACAAAGCTGTTAACCCATAACCTCCAGCTGAGCCACAAACCCGGGAGGTGGCACAAGTGCTGAGCTCTGAAGTTCCCTCCCTGACTGGGCTTTCATGGTCGGTTTCATCACCCCAGGATCTGCTTTGCTGCTGCCCAAGGGCCCAGCATGGGGTGCCAGCAATCCCAGACTCATCCCAGCCCCTGTGCTGAGAACTGCACTGTCTTCAACTCAAACAGCAACACACTGAACACAGAAGCACAAGTTCAGAGAGATGCAAATCCAAGGAGGAATGTGCAGAGGTTGCCACTAAGCAGAGGCATTTGGCTTCCACACACTCGGAAAGCCTCCAGCCCGGGACATTCAATGCATTTCTGACCCAGTTTTGATGCCTCCCCTCGATCGACAGTAACAAGCGCGAGTTTGGAACCGGCCCCCAGGGTGGCCCTTACACACCCCTTGCTCGAGCATCACCAGGTTCAGGGCCCTTACACAACTTGTAGCAAGATTGATTTCAAGGCTTTTCCACAGGGACTGCAAGAAGCTGCAGAGGAAAAGTAACATGCATTCAATGTTCTCGTGTCACGTGTGCATGAGGAAGAGGCGAGAGGACTGAAGCACGAGTGAGGGCTGAAGATGACTGCCAGACAGGCTCCCCCCAGAAAACCACAGCAGCCCACAGCAATGCCTTGGAGCTTAAGGAAGAGTGGGATGTAATTGCAATGACCGCTACACATGCTCAGGTTATGCAAACACTGCAGTTCAAGGACCTTTTTTTCACACACACGCTCTCCCAGCGCCTCACTGACTACTGCTGAAGGGCCTCACGCTACTGCTGGTCAGGTCAGCCCTGAGTGCCAGGGGGGAATTTGCAACACTTTGCATTCAGTTCACCTTCAAAGCCGTTTGTCACTTTGTCTGAACCACATTAAGGGAAAAAAAACTCCCACTAGGGCTGAGCCCTGGGCTAAGGAGAGTCCCAGTGGGGTTTGTGGGGAGGCAGAGGGACACAGACCTTGCGTTGCCCTTCTGAAGGTTTAAAAAATGGCACAGCAAAAGGCAAGCCCTGGAGGAGCCTCAGAAGAGCAATAAGCATTACCATTTTTATGTCTTGGTTTTAATGAGGTAGCAAGAGAAGTTTAGTGAAGCTGAAGAGCTTGGAAGGCAGTCGTTTTTGGACAAGTACTAGGAATTTACTACAGGGAAGAGAACCACAGACTTGGGTGACAGCTGAAGTTTTAAGTTCTGTGTGAACTAGAGCACCGTGGGGATTAGACCAGCACTATGAGAACTGGACACCTGAGTGAGGAGGAGTCTCTTCTGAAGCAGCCAGTATCTACTCTGCCTACTGTCAGCACACATTAGTCATGGTCAAGGCATCAGAAACTGGATCACAGTCCTTAACCAGCAAATGCCAGACTGATTTATGGCTCACAGACTTATTTCTTATTGCAGGAGGTTCTTCCAGTCAGATTGGCTGTCAAATAGTAGCACTTGTGCATTGTTCCAATCCCAGACTGACTGTGATCCAACTGATCACCTGGATGCCCTTCCTGAGGATCTATTAGCTTATTAGTAGCAAATGAATCTACTTTTCTCCTACAGCACTAGCTACTGAGAGTTAAAACAATTTGCATATGCTTTAGTGATATTTTGTTTGGGGAAAAAGCAGTAGCAGCAGTGTAGTAAACATAGGAAAGAAAAAAACTCATGCAGAATCCTTAGACTTAGTCCTCCAGACTTAAAGATGGAAAACAAGAATCAACTTTCACCTTTTCCTTTATTGCATCAACCTGCAAAGGAATTCAGAAGGTGCAGCTTAGAAAAATCAAATTCCATATTTAGCATATAAAAGGTAGAAACAAAAGCGTCAGGGAAGAAATAATTAAAAGGTACAGGCGAGTCAAAACAAAGATACACCAGAAGTATCTGCTTTAGAGAGGCAGCTCTGCTTGTTGCTGGCTCTTAACTGCAGTGATTTCCCAGCTGCACTACAGCTACACCCCTGCAGCAGACCATGGAGTGTTCATCTCCAGTCCTGCTCCAGGATCGCTGCTCTCAACAGAGCCCTGGTGTTACTTGGCACATCAGCATCTCTGACAGTGACACTGCTCAGACAGTCCCACCTCCCCCAAAACCAGCAGTTAAGGAGACTGGCAGGACTGCAGAGTCCTCCTGCCTTTGCCAGGCACATCTCCACACAGGCACTCTGGTCTCCAGTAACTCCAGCTTTCATGGCAAGAGTCTTAATCGTTAAGGAATTTACACCGTTTCACTGAAGATGCTCTAAAAGCTTCAGCTGGGCAAGCCTTGCAGTGACAGCTGGATTTAACTCTCATCTGTTCAAGTCTGTCAGAGCATTGCCAAGTACTTCCCCCATCCTGAGTCGCTTCAAGTAAGAGCTGAGTCATAATTAGTGCCATTAATTGTCAGAGCCACGTTTCAGAGTTAAATGCACAGCAGAACAAGTTATGTCCAGATGTAGCTGTAAAGCTTTTTTTAGTACACAGTCTAGAATTTAGTTAAAGCTCGATCCCAGCTGGGATTCCTGACTGACACAGCATATGAAAAGCCTGAATCCTGCAACTCCTTTAAGACACTGCCCATGGTCAGGCAAATACTACTGATGTAGGTTCTGGAATTGAGAGGGTGGAGCCTGCAAGTGTTTCAGTCTCTTAGAGGGCGAAGTCTCTCCCCAGATGGACTGAAAAATAAGTGTGGACATGGACAGACAGACATTTGACAAAGCCCAAATCGATGTTAGTAGCAAGCAGACAGTCTCAAGGCATCACCACAGTGACTGACAAGCCTTTGGTGTCGGAGAAGCACCCGCTCTTACCTTGGTCAAGTATTCCTTCATGACCTGAATAAAGTATGGCATGGCAAAGTCCATAATGTTGTGCCTCCACGCCGTTTCCAAGACGACATCCGGCCTTAGGAGATCGTAGCAGGTGAAGAGACAAGCCCCAAAGCACTCTCTCTTGTTCTCCTGCAAGAACCACTGCAGCAGCTCCTCTGCCAGCTCCGTGTCTTTGGATTCCGAGGCGTACTGCATGGCATCCTGCAACGGGACACAGCCTTCAGCCCCCGCCGGGGGCAGAGAGCACACCGGGCACGCTGATTACCTGAGTTCAGCCACCTGCTGAGCACAAAGCTGACCTGCCCAGCCCGGGCTGAGGGCTGCTCTCACCTTGTAGAGCCTGTCCTTCTTGCAGAGCTCCACACTCTGCTTCCAGCGGTTGTTCCCTTTGAAGAGATAGGCGGCGATCCTTCGGAACTCGATCAGCTCGTGCTTCTCCAGCCGCTGGGCCAGGGAGATGTTGTCGAAGTTGTCGTAAGCATCTATAGAAGTCCTAAGAGCCTGAGTCAGGCAGAAATAATAATAATAATAATAAAAGAAAAAGTTACTGGCACCTCAGATGTGCAACTGCATCCTCCAAGTGCAAACATCTGCCACGCATCTTAGTTCTGTATTCCTGACTCCTGCAGGGTCAACTATTCCAGCCAGACCTGCACAGACATCTCCCACTTTTTTCTTTGACACACAGAGTTTTATGTTATTTCAGGCAGTACTTTTCAGCAGTGGTTACTGAGGTGAAGAACCTCTCAATAACAACAGCTGCTCTCTGGGAACAGCAGAACAGACAGACATCACTGTTTGCCTCTCCTGTGAGTTCTTTCCTCAGTACCCACTGTTTGCCTGTTATAAATAAGAGCTGCTCTGTCACACTCGTAACACAGCAGCCACTCTGCCCCCAGCAGGAATGACACAAAAAGCTCCCAGAAAGCCACTAACAGTTCTCTACTTCATCCTTGGCCAGCCACCTCCAGGTCAGTTTGAAGTGTGGAAGAACACATACTTAAGGAATTCAAGTGAACAGCAAGTAGGTAAAAACTACTGAAAAGAAGAAATCTGTGTTTCTAGACATTAAACAGACTCAGAACAGGAGGTGAGCCCTGACAGAGAAGCCAGAGATTCAGGAATGGCCCCTTCTATCCCAAAGCACAGACAACATCAGGTATCAGCTGCTTCAAGGCATACCTGGTAGTCTTCTTCAATAATGAAGAGGTTGTTCAGGGACTCATTCACTGATTTGTTGTTGTGGTTTTGAACTGAGCGCAGGTAGGGCTTAACCAGGGGCAGCTGTTTAACCTGCAGGCAATCAGGGAGGCACATTTAATTCCACTTTTTGTGGATGTCTCAGCATCTTCCCTGGGAGGGAAGGGAAGCAGCCAAGCATTTTCAAGTGCTGCTACAGATAAATGCTTTCCCAGCTGCAGCCTTTACTTTGAGCTGGACAGCAGGAAAATTACCTTTGTGAAGAAGGTGACAGCACGAGTGTGGTCAAGCCGAGGGGACAACACCATCAGCAGGTCATTGAGCAAGAGAGGCTTAAATTCCAAATAGAACTGAACTGCCTTGTAATACAGCTCCACGTTGGCCACCTGCAGACGAGCAGAGATGCAGGTTCAGAGTACAAGTTTGATTGTGGGGAAACACAAATGAAAGACAGACGTGACTTGAGAGAATTCTGCAAAACTGAGCCACTCAAGATTCATTCCTGTCTCTAGAAATCTCTTTAGTTACTGTAAATTGTAGTTGCTTTGAAATTATGTGGCGATATCAAGAAGTTTGCATTTCAAACAGGCTACTAATGAAGCAAGAGAAATTAAGTGCACATAGCAAGAATTTACCTCCTTTCACTAGGAAAGCAATACCTTAGTGATGATATCTTTGAACTGGCCTTCTTTCCAAGCATCTGTTGGGTGATTCATCATTGTGATGATGGCATTATCATACTCTTCATACTTATCATACAAGAACACCAGTTCAGCCCAGAGATGGGCTTGTTCTGCAGCTCTCAGAACCTAAGAAAGGGCATAATTAGCAACATGTTAACAGGGATTTCCATCAGTGCTCAGCCTTTAGTGCCATTAATAACCTCGAGAGCTGCTACTGCAAAAGCCAGGGTACAGACAGATGTGTTTCAAGCTAAATTTCAGGCCTCAGGTACTCACCTTGGGAATGTTGACTCTGGACCAGAACAGCTCCAAGTGCTCCCTCATCTTCTGTGGCTTGAATTTGGAGTAGAGAATTGCTAGCTCTGTGAACATCCCCATGTGTGCTCGCTCGAGCCCAAGTGCTGCTTCCAACATAGTAATCAGCTCCTCAAAGTAGCCACGATCCTGCGAGGTACAGACACTTCCCATCAGGAACCATCCTGGCCCTACAGCTCCAGTCTTGGGCAGAGTTGCCATGACAGAATTGACTGTGTAACGGGAGCCAGTTAATTACCTGGTAGTAGTTGATCAGCTCCTCCAGCTCATCCGCGTGCACCACGATGTGGAGCCCACACATCTGAGCCAGGCGGAATTCTTTCCCGTCCACACAAGCGAAGCAGACCTGGAAGTGACCAGTGTGGTGTTACTGTTTATAATCCAGGCCTCCAAGTCCTTCCAGGGGACCTCTGGAAGCCCTTTCCATGCCAGCTCACCTCTTTCCACGTGCGGGTGCTGTTGGCCTTCCGGGCGCCGTCCACGGCCGCCTGGTACTCCCCGAGGTGCACCAGGGTGGAGGCCAAGCGGCCGAAGTTGGACACGTTGTTGTACAGCAGCTTGGCCGCCTCGTACATCTTCTCGTCGTAGCAGCGATCGCCCACCTGAGGGACAGCACGACAGGTCAGCCCCTGCGCGTTCTCAGTCACCGCCTTACGCGAGACGTGGAGCGTTCGAGCCGTTATCAAACGTCTCCAAAGTCCAAGATCCATCCAAAGAGACCCAAGTCCCAGCACCCCTGTGGTCAGCAAGGCTGGAGGAGCAGTGATTCAGCAAAACCACCCCACTCTCACTCACCTGCTGGATGTGTGCGTTGTTGGGGCCGTTGATGAACTCCTCCAGCTCTGCCAGCCGGTTGGTTTTAGCAAGAGCGAAGATCAATTCCGTTTCCACGTACGACTCCCGGGCCTTCTTCCGTGCCATCTGGAGGTACTTCACCAGCTCTTCCCAGTTCCCTAGGAAAAGCAGTTCGGAATTTTTACTTCCCACCCCTGAGGACACTTACACTTAAGTCACATTATCAGCTCAACCTAGTTGGACATGAGTATTTCTACAGCTATTCCCCAACAATCAAAACCAACCTTCACACTTCACATATGCACATTAGATTAATAAAGTCACCTTACAAGAGGCCTAACTAAAATCCTGGTCTTTAACTTCCTGCTCTGACAGAAGTCTCCAATTAGCTGAAGAAGGTAGTTAAAAGACCACAGATGATCTGCAAATGCAATACACTACCTTTTCCCACTCTCGTTTAGGGCAGTCTTTGCAGGACCAGATTCCTCTACTTGCATCAAGATACAAGCCTGGCAGAACTACAGCAGTTCGAGCAGACCAGGCAAAAGAGCCGAGCAACATCAACAGCAAAGCTGGAACCAAAACTTAATCATACCACTGGCGTTGGCAGCTTGAACAACCTCCATGTATGAGGAAGGATCATCTGCTTTGATGTAGGAGTCAATGGCTTCCTTTACCATCCCCTTCTGCAGCTGTGCCTTGGCCAGCTGGCTCCACACCGCGGGCTCGTTGCAGCGCTCCGCGAACTCGTAGGCGCGGTCCAGGTTCCCAATGTGCTCTATCAACACCTAAAAATGGGACAGCCGACATCAGCCACTCCACTACCACAAAGGCCAGCTTTACAAGACACCAAGTTGTGGTTTATGTTAGTTTTTTCAATGCATCCACAGCTTTTAAAATAGGCACTGACCACACACAGCCCACACAGCGTGGGTGATTTCAGGCTTGCAAAGTTTCACTTGCTACAGGGTTCAATAAATAACATTTGTCCTAATTCAAAAGACACTGAGCAGCTTTGGTCACTCTGCCAATTCACAAGTTACCAGCCAAGCCCTCGTGTGGGGATGCACAAGTCACAGGGAACTCCTACAGCCTGAGATTTCAAGATACCTGCACAGCTGATGTGTTGACATCGAACTTCCTGAAGATGGCAAAGGCCTCCTCGAAGAGCTCGTTGCTGATGGCTATGTTGGCTATATCTGGGGCGTCGTAGTTGTCCAGGCGGTTGATGTACTCCATGACACGGGTACGGTCAGCCTTAATGGCTGTCAGGATGAGGAGGTTCTGCAGGTTCCTGGAGGGAAAGAAAAGATTAGTATTTATCAAGAAGCCATCAAGAAATTTCCCCCTCCCCTCTGGAGAAGGCAGTAGTTCATTTGCTGTTCCACATTACAGCACCCGATAGAATTCCAAGCTTTCCCGTGACTTGGCTTTGATTTTCCTCACCTGTGCTCACTGAACACGGAGTTGTCAAGAACTATTTTCTCCAGCAGCTCGATGAGCTCATTGGGAAGGTCTGCAGTCATGAAAGCCTTCACAGTAACAGAGACTTCCTCGGGGTCCTGGGTCTCGGACAGCGCCGTCTGGACGACCTGCAGGCAGAGTCGGGCCATCAGCAAATCAGCCCAGTCAGGCCCTGCAGGTCAGGGTGGGGCAGCCAAGGCTCTGCTGGCCTGACAGTGGTACCTGGTCGATGAGGGGTCTCCTGTAAGGGTTGCTCTCCAGCAGCACGCTGGCCCACAGCTCGGGGTCTTTGCGACGGACTAAGTATCGGGAGAGACTCTTGAAGAGGGAGTTCTCGTTGCACACCTGGGGAAAGGCACGGTCTGCTCAGAGGGAAAGTCACAACTACTCAGCCTGCAGTGGATAATTGTACTGCAGCACTAAATAAACCTGCCTGAGAGGCTGACTGGAACCTCAGCCTCCCCCATTTCTCATTAAGCCGCAGAGGGACATTAACCAACTACCTCCTATTCCATCAGAAGCGTGCAGTTCCCACCTTCCTATTCTCAGGAAATAAATGCTTTTGTGCTAAACCTGACCATCTATCCCATGCCACTCATGCCAGCCCTTTCCCCCCTGAGCCAGCTGCCTTGGCATACATACATTAATGAGCTCCAGATCGCACTGTCCACGCTCATAAGCCACACAGGCCAGGTGAGGGTCCCTCTTCTCGCAGTACTTGCCAACAACACGACTGTCGTAGTAAGGGTTCTCACGCAGGAACCTCTCGGGGTTGTTGTTGCTATCAATGTATATTTTGGCCAGCGCATTGTGAGTTGCAGGCTCCTCACAACCCTCGTGGATTCTGGCTTCCAGCCAGGGCAGAAGCAGCTTCAGCCTAGAAGGAAGTGATTTTCGCATTAGAGAGGTTGAGTGAATTAAGTGTCCACAGTTTCCCTGCTATAAATAGGACAGAGTCAGGAACTAAACCAGAGTTACGGTGCTCCATTTTAACCTCAATTTTGGTTCTGTAATATAATGGTGTAACTTTCTGATCCTGTGAAGAGGATCACATGCCAAACACTCATCTCATCCCTCAAAGGTGAGACGCCCACATCAGCCAAGGAGTAAAGCTGGTTGCTCACCCAGCAGCAGTTCTGACTGTGTCAGTACCAGCTTTAGCTGTCTGATGAGCACATGCACTGATGGATGAGCAGTTTGACACAGCCAGATTGGCAATGTTAAAAGACTCATAGAAATTTAATACCTGTTTCTTTTCTCAACCTCTGCAACAAGCTCATCAGTCGAAAATTGACCTCTCACTACAAGGATGAGGTTCTTGATCACATCTTCAGAGCAATCCACATCAAGCAGTCCCCCAATCACAACTGGCAGGCGGCTTGGATTCACCTAAACAGGATCATTGGAAGAGGTCAGTATGTGGTCCTGCAGCACAGCCAATACTCATCCCTGGAGCTACACGTGAAGGCTGCTTGCTAAGACTGACCCCATCTTCCTGCCTTTATTCCCAGCTTCCTGAGGTTGTGGACAAGGTTGGAAGTCAGTTCTTCAGTCAACAGGTGATCACAGCCCAGCTCAGTGGCTCCCTAATGCTCAGTTCCCAAAGGAATACCTCCTGGGCAATCCACTTTGTCCCTGAAGGAGAACTTCCCCTCACCCCTGCAAAATGCTGGGAGTTAAAATCACCCCAAGAAGCCCAGAGTTATTCTCCCAAGTCTTTCTCCTTCAAGAGGCACATCAGTGGGGGTTACTGCTCAACCTGGCTGGAGAATGAGATCTGATTCACGTCAGGGCTGATTTACTGGAGGCCTCTAACAGGTACTCCAGCACCAGTCTCAAGCATGAAGCTGTTTGCAGAAAACTTATGTACAACTGCAGGCATTGAGTTGAACACTGGGAACACTGATCAGTTTGCCCCATTGAAGCCATGCTGGAACTCACCTTCTGTACATAAATCTCAATGTATTTTTGGAGGTTGTTTCTGTACAAATACAGCACCAGGTCGTGGACAAAGTCGAAGCGGTCGCACACGATGATGAGAGGCAGCTGGTCAGTGAGTTTGGCTTCCTAGAAAGAGAACAGCTTCAGGAATTGGGTTTTGCTCTTGGGCTTAAGCAGACAAATACAGTCACTTAAAACTGTTAAAGCAGCTGAATTTGGAAAGCTGAAACTCAACAGTCAACCAAATGATGACAGCTTGCTGTTCAACTAATTATTTGCAATATGGAGCAAAGTAGGAGCACTCGACTCCCACTGCAGGGCGTGGAGAGCGAGAGAAGCTTTCTGGAGTTGAACCCTGCATGGCAGAGTCTACAGGGTTTTTACAGCACAATACAACTATTACAAGCCTAAGCTAGAGAGAGTATTTTGAGTTGCCACTGGTGTTTGGTGTGCAGGATTAGCACTCTGGGATTTCAAAACAAATTTCACCAAGACTGGATTAAGTTGCGATTCGTCACGTAAAACTTATCCACAGAATTGACTTCGAGTGCCATGTGCCTTGTGGTACCTCCTGACCATGGATTTAGAGGACTGCAGCAGTGCTACTGAAATTGCCTCTCAGATCAGTTATCTAAAAGCATTCCAACTTTCAGCATGAGGTTACGATGGGTACAGTACAGAAGCTCAGTCTTATGTGGCAGACAGTATTCCCGATGCGTATTTCGGATCACTTATTCCAACATGCACATCCCAGAATATAATCCTACATAGAAATTACACTTAAGGACTTTACACAGGGAGGCCTGTACTGGGAGATTTACCTGGTACATGTCCTGCACATTCCAGACATGGAACAGCACAAAAAACAATAACTTTCATCAGGAATTTGACAGCTTGATAACATATCTTAGGTGGCTTGATCAAATGACATACCTTACACCTCGGTGACACCAGGTCAGTTTTAGAGAATTCTCTTGGGAAGAGTTTTGCCATCTTCAGATATGATCAGCAAAATCTAAGACTATGCTATGTAACCAACAAACATGAAGGCAGGAAATGTTCCCAGATAAAGTTTTCCCCTCCCACACGGTTCCTCAGGTATTCAGAGCTGTGTTGGATTTGTCAGTAAGCTCAGGACAAGGAGCACAGAATCTGAACTCTGAGCACACCACCTCTTCCTACTCTCCAGCAATGTTTCAGCTCTGAACCCCAGCAGCAACATCAGTCAGCAGCTCTTTATGGAGCCCACAGCTCCTACAAAGCATTTATGGAATGAATGGACAGCAGGCACTTGTTGTTTCTGCAGTGGCTCAACTGAAGTTGATTACACTGGAAATAGTCAAGTTATCAACTCGTTTGGCATTATGGTTGTTCTCAACCTTCCAGGTAAATGGTTTGCTACTTTACACTACACAGCTGTAACAAGTTCTAGGTGAGCTGGTGCAATTACTACATTTTTAAGAGTTCAAGCCAGATTAACCTCCCTAAGAACAGTGAGAGACTCATCTGACAGATCCTCCATTGCTTAGATAATATTCCAGGCTCACTCTTTATTAGGAGGCACTGTCACCATGGTAGATACCTCTGGTGTAAGAGGACAGTTGGATCCTTAAGTGCAAAGGTCAAGCTCATCTACTTTCGACACCATGTTTTATCAGAACCCCCAAACAGGCCAAGACAGTGCAGTGACACCCAAACATTACCTTGAGGAAGTTTTTAACACGTTCTGGATCATAGCAGTTACTTTCCCTGCAGATTCTTTCCACTTCTTTAATCTGTCCTGTCTTGCAGGCAGCTTGAATATACTTGAAGTGCACATCTGGATCCTGGCTGAAGTTTACAATAGAGCCCAGGAAATAAAACAAACCTGGAGAGAAACAATCAACACGTTATTCTGCTGGTCTTGTTGAGAAGTACAAAAGCCCAAATCCCAAAGGCTACACAAAGTCAAGATGACCATTCTGGACAAGGGAGAAAGGCCAGCAGCTCCTTCAGTTTACAATTTACACACATTTTTCTACAGCTCCAAACTTTTCGTAGCGTTTCAGAAAAACAAAATATGCAGAAAGATATGTTGGTGCCCCTCCTCAAGGGAGAAACATTAAGGTTTGGGCCAGGTTTCAAGACAGTTTTGAGGCCTAACTACTCAAAGTTTCAGTATGGCTTTCTGGATTTCAGCAGACAGACATGGAGGAGAAGGGGAGAACCAGCTCCTCTTGCAGAAGTACCTTCAAAACTTACCTTCAAAGCTCTTGAAGGACTCAAAGAGCTCAATGAGTGACTGTGTTGACAACTGCTCATGGTATTTTGAAGCCACCTGGACACAGATCTGCAGGTTCTGACGGATGTTGGCGGACAGCATCGCACGCAGACACTCCAGGGAGTCTTCAACCGACAGGGACCCGAAATAATTCACCAACCACTGCCAAGACACAGAAGCCGTTTTAGACCCAAGCAGAGCACTCCACGCTCCCCAAACCACTCCCAATGGCCTGGTTTTTTTTTTTGCAGATGCAGGATGTTTGGTGCCCTACCTCGGGGTTGAGGAGGTGAGTGTGAACGACGGCGCGCTTGATGTCGTAGAGGTCGGTGAAGTGCTCGAGGGCTCTCTGCAGCAATCCGGCCTTCTCGCACAGCTGAGCTATGTGAGCCCGGTCGTAGTGAGTAAACATTTGGTTTCCCAGGATGGCATCTGCAACCTAGAAGGGATATTGGAAACTTCCCTCAGTCCCTGAGCGCTGGAACCAGCTCCAGCCAAGCCTGAGCAGGGGGCTCTGAGCACACACCTGAGGGGCGTGCATGAGGTTCATCTCAAGTAAACGCGTTTGCAGGGGGCCTTCGGAGGGGCGATTATTCTTCAGGGCGTCCAGCAGGAAGGCTGTGCATTGCTGGATTAGATTATATTCCATAAAGACATCCACAATCTGCAAAAAAAAAAGAAAAAAAAAAAAAAAGGAGGAAATTCAGGCTTTTGATTAAAAACTGGAAGTATGTTTAAAAAAAGTACCGTCAAGTGCAGCTGCCAAAGCTAAACCATTTATTCTGATGCTGCACTAAGGTGTCATTCAGTGTTCTAAAACCAGGCATGAAACAGCCTTGTCCCCACTAAGGCAAATCCAAACCTGTAGTTCAAAATCTCTCTCTGGTAAAAGGAGCCACACTCCAACCAATTTAATGCCTTGAACGTTAACAGTTCAGTGCAATGAAGTTATTTACCTGTGTTATATCTGCAAGAGGCTCTTCATCTTGAACAAGCATTTGTGCAAACTGCTGTCCTTGATCAGGGCTGATTCTCATTACATTCCTCAGCAAAAATATCCAGTCTGGAGTATATCCAACCTGGAGAGAGAACGAAAAGGAAGAGCTCAGCAAGAGCACACACCTTGTTAAACACAGAGCTCAGTAAAAGCTACAGTTAGATTACAACCCAGTCAGGATTTCCTCCTTTGGAAAAGGCTACACAGAGAAGTTTGACAAGATGCACGTCTGAACTCCAGGAATAATTATTCATAACAATCTTGAGGGCAAAGCAGGTACTACACAGGCTCTCAGATTCCCCCCCAGTTACCCTTAGCTGCTTTGGAACATACACTGATTATTCTTAAATGAAGGACTGATACGGCAACTTAATTTCTTCTCACCTTCTTAGCATACAAAACAATCTTCTGGACTTGTCCTGTTTCAGCAAAACACTGGATGACCTTGTTTGGAACGTTGGCTCTCAGATAGACACTCAGTGCTAGCGTAGGATCTACGGATTTCACGAGGTCTCCCAGCTCCTCCGAGCACTCCAGCTGTTTGAAGACATAAAACACAGTCAGCCCACCCTGCCATACCGTGCTGAAATCCACCACCACCTTCTTCCTCATTTCTTTTCCTTTTGGACTTGTTTTTTTTTTTTTTTTTAAATAAGCCTGACAGCCTCAGCCAACTGTTTGAGCAGGGATTGTTCCTCTTACTGTTTCCACAGGAGTCAAAGGCATTTTTAGAACTCAAAAGAATGGATGACACATATCAGCATGTTTCTTGGGCTAATTACAGAAATGCAAGCACAGCTCCAAGCATATGCAAGGCAGTATCCAAAGGAGTGGCTTGGCAAGAGCAGCAGCAGCAGCTCAGAGGTTTTCCACGCTGGCTGCACCCTGCTGGGATTGGAAGTGGAACGAGTGAAGCTCCTGGTGTTTGATCGATTCCCCTGCAGGAGTGTGAGTCACAGCCATGGGCACAGTGAACACCTATTGCTCAGCTGCGTCATCACACCAGGCCCTGAGGAGCTCCCAGCTGATTTTTCCTGGGGAGGTGAGGAAGCTGTCAGGCATTTATGTCCCCCCCCCCACTCAGGGCTCTAAAGGTATCGACCCCAAACTCACCTTATCTTCCTTTAACCATTTCTCCAGGAGCTGCTTGCGGCCCTGCTGCAGCACCGGCCTGCACAGCTCCAGGGACTCGTACTTGTTGAGCTGCCCCTGGTCCAGCAGGATGCCAAAGTACTGGAGCAGAGGGGAGGTCTGTCCTGGCTGAGCTGGGACGCTCTGGAAGCGGCGGATGGTGTCTGGAGTACGCAGGATTCCCTGCCAGACAGAGACAGGCGCTTTCATTTCCTTTGCTGCTGTTGTGGCTTGGCAAGAGTTCCTCCAGAAAGCTGGAGTTCGTGTCACTGTAGCTGTCACCAGCACTTCTATGTTCTGCCAGCCCAGAATGTCAGGAGCAATACGGCTGAACATCAGCTCAGACACTGTCTGAGATGTTCTGACAGAAAATGTGCTATAGTAGCCCATTAGATTTGTTTCAGTAGGACTGCAAATTTAAGCTCAGAATTAAGACATCCTTCTCCTTACAAGCAAAGTTCCTCTCATCTAAATTTAGTCCCTTTTTATCTTGTTTCCAGGTGCAGCCTCAGCCTGAAGTTGTCTTCTCACAGACACTTTTTTAATCACTGGACAAGTAAAGTTAAGTACCAGAAACATTACGCCTCATAGTCACACCTTCATCATTTATTCCTCCCCTCCTTTGTGGGCTTCACACAGGCTTTAAGATCACCCAGCACAGAATCACCACTCACACCCAGCACAACGTTAGGGCAGGAGCAGTAACGAGACCCTGCTCTTGCCACTCAGGCAACTCAGCTCTCCTGCAGCAAGAAGCATCAGCCAGAGGAGTTGAGTGCTGCTCTGAACACCAGCCCCATTACCTTTGGAGCATTGGCTGCCACTTTTGCTGCCTCAGAGTAGTTCCCTTGTGCAAAGAGTGCGTTGAATTTCCTGGCAAAGAGCTCCTCGGCCCCCGCCAGGTTGTTGCGCACGGCCATCCGCAGCGCCAGGTCGGGGTTCTGCAGCACGTTGGTGATGTAGGGGATGATGTTCTCCTCCTCCACACACACTGACAGCACCTGGGCGACATCAGGGGAAACCTCCAGTTAGCCCAAACATGAGGACTGAGCCAAGGCTTTAACTTCTGAAAGGAAAGTTAAGGCACACGGGGCAAGTTTTTAATCTCTTGATAATTGCTGAGTCTTGCTGTTTTATTTAAGTACCAGAGCTCAGGTTAGGAAGAGCCAATATCACCCACTGTCTGCATCAAAGCAGATAACTGTTAACTGAGGTATCTGCAGAGGTCAGAAACACAGGGATAAAAGGGATCTTTCAGGACCAGTACTCAGTGTCTTAACTAAGCAATTCTAGAGGATACAGCAGAGCATGTGGAGATACAGCAGCAAAGTTATTTTGGGGCTCCCAACACCGTCAGAGCTCACATGTTCTGAACAAAGTTCATTTTTGGGAATTTTCAGACATAGATATGAACTCTTCAGTGCATCATTAAGGGCCAGTGGGATCAGCTAAATAAATTTCCAGGCCACGCTTCCTTACTTGTCCCTTTCTGTTGACTCCAATAATCCCGGCTGTTGCCTCGTGCTGTGCAGTAACAAATATGGTCTCTCCGCTGATTCTGTTCATGTAGATGCAGGTGCCGGTTTCCAGGTCGTACAGGTGGATGTAGCCGTATTTTGTTATGAGGAACACCACGTCATGCTTGTCACTGATCTGCAACACAGAAATAGATGGATCAAATGTGGCACTGGAGAAATGAGCGAGTGCTTCTGAGGCTCAGCAGACAGCTGGGCCATTTCAGGACAACCAGAAGTGCTTGGTGTATTTTTACTCCAGTAGTCACAGCAGAAAGATGTTTGAAGAGCTTGACAAGCAGTTAAATATCCATGGATATTTTTTTTCCCCAAATAAGAACGTGCTGCCTTTGAATGGTGCTTGTCTGCATCTTTATCAGCACTGAAGCAGGAGCAGCAGCCACACCAGCAGACTGACCCCCTGGCTGCCAGTGCCCTGCCACTGTCCCACCCCCCAGGAGCAGCTCTGTTCTCGTGCTGCTGTTCCCCCCTGGCATACCTGCATGGCAACAGGAAAGTCACTCTGTGCTTCAGGAGGGAAGAAGACATCCACAGCTTTCTTTGGGAAGGGCTGATTCCCAGTAGGTGGTGTGCCAACTTCAATGATGTGCAGCTGTGCAAGAGGCAAGATCAGTCTGTTGGTTCTTGTATCTCATTTACTGAACAATACCTCCAACAATGAAGCTGCAGCAATTCTCTCACTGCTGAGCCTTAATCCAGGCTTATGCAAAGACCAGCTAAGTCAGAATTCCTAAATATTTTCACCGGCTAAAGGCGTGGCACGTGGAATTCCTGTACCATAGGTGAGGGAAACAGTTCAATATGATCCTTAGGTAGCCCTAGTTACTTGGAAACTTCAGGCTTCAGTTAAGTCACTTTATATGCACTCTTTCAAGTTGGTTAACACTCTACAGTGATGGTTCTGAAGATGTTTCTCTGAACCTAAGCTCTTGTTTCAGCTGTCAATGTAACTCACACAATTCCAGTGTTGCCATCAGACCACTAATTTAGCCTTGTAATACTAGTGCTTTATTTTTTTTTTTTTCATGCAATATATTGGAAATAAGTTAAGTCTGATACTGGGGATCAGCATCAAAGAAAGATTACAACAGCTTTTCCCTCCAGCTTAGCCTGGGAAGCTGGAGTCACATGGTTCAAGCAGCTCATGAGGCTGGTCATGACATGCCACTTAACTTCCTGACTCCAAACAGGCTCCTGCACCAAATGTCATTTACATTATAAATAAATATATATATACACTATCCAGACCCACATAGTCTTTCACTTTTTTTCTTAAATGCAACTTTTTGCATTAAACCCCTTGTTTCCCTGGAAGCAGATCACGAGTCTCTAAAGGTACTTAAAGCCAAGCCTTACCTTACCCCCAGCTTGGCCTCTTACTGCAAAACAGAAGAGAGTGGATTCTTCAGCATTTCCTTCCATCTTGAACTGTGCAAAGCTGGCTGCATGTCCCTCGATGGGCTGGGACACTTTTCTATCCACAGAATACAGCTGCATTGCTCCCACCACACGGTTTTGCTGGACAAGGCAGATCAAGAGTCAGGAACAACAGGTACTACAGTAATTTCATTGAAGTTAATGCTGGTAAATATGTTATCCCCAGCTGAAGTCTCATGCCATGTTTCCTCTTACAAAGGCATCACTTTAGACCCTTAACCTTGTGCAATGTTTACATCACTAAATCAATCAGGTTAGAAAAGACTTTTAAGTCCAACTTTTGCCCCAATGCCACCTCATCACCCCAACCACGGCACTGATGCCACATCCAGCCTCTCCTTAAACACCTCCAGGGCCAGTGACTCCACCAGCTCCCTGGGCAGCCCATTCCCACGCCCCATCACTCCCTCTGTGAAGAACTTCTTCCTAATGTCCAACCTAAACCCTCCCCTGACACAGTTTAAGACCGTTGACACTGTTACATGTCCAGTTACATTAGTGCAAGATTTTCAGTTACGCTCATTTGAAGATCGAGCATTTCTACGTCAGAAAGCAAACACTGAAAACACAGGAAATTGCTGCTCCTGCAGGAGAGGCAACAGGAGGAGCTCTGGGGGTGCCCTGGCCTCCTGGGGGTGAGGTACCTGTGCGGAGATGCCCGTGAGCAGCAGCCACTTCTGCTTGGCGTCGGTGCGGTAGTTGATGATCTGGCAGCCGGCCAGGCTGGAGTGGCGGTCGAACATCTTCACGGGCTGGGACTCCCCCTCCATGCTCCAGTGGTAAACGGCATTGTCCGTCACCAGGGCCACGGTGTTCAGGGAGATCCACTTCCAGAAGGTGACATCGTCCGTCATGGTGTGAGCCTTCATCTTGCTCTTCATCTCGATGTTGAAGATCTGCAGCGTTTTCCCAGCTACAAAACACAGCGCGGTCAGCGGGAGGGACGGCAGAGCAGGAGAGCTGCGCTGGGACACGAAACCCTTGGGGTTCCCTTCAACAAAAAAGCTGTTCTACTCTGGCAGATCTGCAGGGACCAGCTGGTACATCAAACCAGAGCACACTCCCAGGGCTCATTTCACCAGTGTGCCACTACTGAGCGGTCAAACAGATGCGGAGAACAGGGTGGCAGGGGACAAAAGCTTCAGCCACACAAACAGGTTGTACGAGACTTCACGTCCACCCAAACCAGGGTTACAATCATGCTGAGGCTCTTGGAAGTTGTGGGGAGGGCTATGCCAGTGTCATTAAAAACTCTTATGTCCACATCTGTTTAAAGTACTAAAAAGGCACAACACGGAACAGTCCATTTGGCAAAGGGCTTTTTAACCTTCATTAACCAAAACCTTCGGGTTGCACTAATGGGATACACAGCTACTGACTGCAAACCAACATGTGCAAGGAAAGGGATCTAGTGACCAACACAAGCTCTAGAAGGCAAGAGGGAAAGTTCTCCAAATTACACAGAATGGTGCATATAAACATCCTGAACAGCCACCTGCAGTCACTGCTACCGGCTTTTACAACACGGTGGCAGAAGAAATGATTTCTTCCTGTTGAGAAGATAAGAAGGTTCTGACCGGTTCTACGAGTTTTAGGAGAGAGCTATTCAAGCACATTGCTTGTGTAGCCTGAGAGGAATATAAAAGATCACATGAAACAAGATGCTGCGGTGAGTGACAAAGTCACTGTGCCACGAGGGCCAGGGCCTGCACTCACCAAGGACTGGTTTAGTCCAAAGCCACCGGGAGTTCTGCAATTCCTGTAAGATGCTGAGTCAGGAGCTTCTCCAGAACTTGGAGAAATGTGGCTCCTACAGAGTTACTCAGGCAACAGGCAGCAGTTTGGTTCCACATCTAGTGCAGCTGGAGCTTCAGATCGAGGAAGGGACGTTCTGGTAACACAGATCCCACGCACTGGGCAAGGGGCATTACCAGGAAAAATCTAGATTTGAGTCAAAAGGGTCAGTCCTGTTTATAAAAAGCTCAATATCAAGAGCCCAATGGTTTAAGTACACTTTGGGTTCTTGAGTGGATTTTAGGAATCTTAAGGACTCTCTTGTTTGGAAGGGCATGAAAAACCTCTGGATTTTAAACATCACTGTTCAGCCATGTGCACCATACATCTGAGCCGTTTTATTCTGCTTTTTCTTGTCATAAGACACAACAGGAACTAGCACAGTCAATTGAAATAACTCACCATCTGCACACACAAGAAAGCATTAAAGTTGTGACAAAACAGTAGCACAGTATTAAGGTCAAAGTTAGTAACATTGGATACACACAAATCTTTCCATTAGCAATACATGCATTTTTAGAATGACTGTATTTAAGGCTTTTGGGGCCTCTTAGGGAAAGAGATGGAAACTTCTGGAGACTCCAGAGGAAATGCTTGCTCTCGGTATCATCAGAGATACCAAGCTGGCTGGCCTTGTACTTCATTCACCACACAAGTCTTCCCTGCATAGTTTTACCCTTCTTATCACTGACTGATATAATAAATATGCACAGACTGGATCACTGGCCTTCAGGAATATTTCCCCCCCTTCCCAGCCTTAGTTTTCCTTCCTGTAAGGACAGGTGCAGTTGACAGACCTTACACACTTCCATCAGGTCTCACTTCCCTCTAATGTGATTCCTTAAAGCCCACACTTTCCTTCCAGCTCTTCCTGCTCAGGAGCTGGAAGCTTTTGGACTGAAGGAAAAACCCTCATCCCAAGGAGCAGCAAATGGCAGGAAGTCTCAGCTGCAGCTTAAAGTCCAGCTGCCTCCAGCAGAGCAGAAAGTGCATTCACCTTAAGCTCCCATTAAGCTGTGAAGTGCTAAGGGATCCTCCCACATAAACCACCTGAGAGACCTCAGTCACTCCCAGCCCAGTCCTACAGGAAGCTCTGCAGCCACTTCCATCAGCTCTTCCTCAGGATCTCCTACCTTTGAGGGCGATGACTTTGCTGGCAGGGTTCATGATGGCACTGTCAGCCGAAATGGGTCTCCGGATGGGGTTGCTGGGGTCGTTCATGTCAATGATCACCACCTGGGCCTGCTCTCCCACTTTCTCTCGGATGCAGATGAACTTGTCAGACTCCATTGTCAGAGTGCTGAACCCGATGTTTGCTGGGTTGATGCCCAGATTTTGGAGCTGGAAGAGAATAAACAAGGTATAACATCAAATGATTCCCTCGGCACAGCCGCGAACGGCTTTTGTGAAAGTCGCAGGGGACATTTGGTTTCACACATTTTTTTGGTGATAATACAACCACACTACCCCAAAAATGGCATCAACTGCTTGGGTACTCTGACTTCAAGGTCCACTTCCAACTTACCATTGAGAAGTCAGCTTGTGAGCCCCTCACAGCACAGAATCACAGAGTGTGCTGAGCTGGAAGGGACCCACAAGGACCATCCCCAGGAGTCACAGCAGGAGCTGAAGGTACCCTGAACAATCCTGCTCCTGGGAGCTGTGCTGGAGTTGCACTGCAGTCCTCACTCTCACCACCTTTCCTCCCTGAACTCATTCCCCTGAGCTCTCACTGTTTCAAGCTTAACATCACACGTGAGGTGTCTGAGCTTCATCTCTGGCCCTGCAGAGCTATAAAAAGCTCCCTGTCTAGCAGCGAGCTCGGCTGTCTCACAGCAGGAGGCAGAGCCAACACACAGGGGATGGACACACCGGAATCGGGAATGGCTCAGGCACAGCCCTACTCAAGGTATCAATAAACCACCTCCTTCTCTGCTGAGCCCTACATTTTGGAGTGGACACCCCGAAATTATGGTTCTTGCAACAGAACAGTTTAGTTAATGGCACTCCACGGTGCTTGCACCAGGATGGCAGCAGTGAAACAAAGGTCAGTGCACCTGTAACAGTGGAAGTGCAGAATGGGCAGTTCAGCTCACACTGTCACCGACACAACCAGCTTGTTGTGGATACACCTTACAAACTGCAGCTCAGTTCTCTGCTGTTAGAGGAGTTATCACTGTTTTTCTTTCTGGGAGACCTTCAAGCCCAAGGTCTCCTGAGAAGGGCCCTTCCAAGCCATTTTAGGGTGATTGTGGTGGTTTGGAGCACCCAGCCCTTATCAGCTGAGCTCTGAGAAGGCCATGCCCCAGCTCTGCTCTGCCTGTTTGCAGCTCCTGATAATGAGGCTGTTTTACTCCACTTCCCCTTTGTTCAGGCTTTCCAAGTGCACACGAGGAACAAGTCACATCCAAGCTGTGGCACAGCAAGAACAAGCTGCACAAAGTCACTTCCACGGGAGATCTGTGTTACCCAGGGGATTCCTGACAATAAAGCCAGCAGACTTCGATGTTTGATCAGCCTTTCCAAGAGAAAACTGCCTGAATGCTACAGCTACTTAAAAATTAATAAATAAATAAATAAATAAATAAATAAATAAATAAAAATCAAACCCTACATCCCTGACAGGTCCAGAACTCTGTTATTCAGATTTAAGCAAGTGTTTGAGGCTCAGCATCCCAGAACCTGACCACACATTCTCCAGCAACATGGACCACTCAGAAGATTTTAGATGCAAGTTGAAATCTCCCTTTCCCACTCTGAGTAGTGTTCTCTAGACCTGGGACTGCACCTGAATCAGACAGGAATATATGGAATCCAGGCAGGGATATAGGGAATCCAGGCACAGCCCTGCAGGAAGAGAAGGTCTGAAGATGTGGCAGTTTGATCTGCTAGAGCTGGAGTGACTGACTGGGACGTGGCATTTCCTTTTGCTGGGGCTGCAAGTTTCACAAGCGCAAAATCATTTACCAAGCACTAAATTTCCTCGTTGATTTGGTAGAGGGGGGTGGTTTCAGTGCCAGGCAGTAACTCAGAGAACTACACTCAAATACTGTGGACAGAACAAATCTGAGCAGCAGGTCCAAGCAGATGGCAGGACCTCTTAGGGGAGCTCCAGACAAACCCACCAAATCAAAGTCACTCGGATATTGCAGGCCAGATTTACCTTAATCACAATCAAAGTGCCATCTGCTGGGTGTCACATCTGAGGACTAAGCCCAGGGAGTGGGGGGAGATTTTAAAAGTGGTGCTTCTTAAACTTCTCACTATTATCCAAGTGAGGTGTCTCCTGAAGAAAGCCTGGAGAAATTTTCTAATGGATGCACAAGTCTCCAAGCACACACAAGCTCCACCTGCCAACATTTCATCTTTCATCTTAACAGACCCCAGTGTAGGAACCACGTCAGGAAGTGAATTCTAACGGTGACAATCCCTGCCTTTGATTGCACAAGGGTGTCACCAGCCAGCAGTGGTGAGGCCAACACCAAGGATGCACAGAACTCCTGAGCAGAGATCATTCCCTGGAATTCAGGTTGTTTTCTTCCCCAGACTGGCTAAAGTTCAGGAGAGCCAGGCAGGCATGTTTGGAAAGCTGAGCAGAGCAAACAGAGGTGAAGATTACTGTGAGGAAACACGACAGCAAATATTCCTTTGGAGGCTTTGATTGTGAAAACTGCAGTGCTATTCCATGTGCAAACTCCTGAGCTGCACTACAATTAAAGGAGTACAGGAGGTTGAGGCAGGTTTCCTACCAATTTACTACAAACTGAAAGAAACCCCAAACATTTAATATTGCACTCACTGCATTTCACAAACAAGTTTAAAAGACTGAAAAAAAAAAAAGGAATTTAAGACAGCCCTACATTTTACTACAAAAGCCCACTTCCTTGCCTTTCAAGCAGATATGAAAGCAGAACTTGCTCACTGTGCTTGGGCAAGTGATTTCCAGTGGGAGCATTTTTGCACCCACATCTGTCAGGAAGATGAGTGCCACCAGTGCCCTGGTGGGAAGATGAGTGCCACCAGTGCCCTGGTGGGAGTGGAGTGTTCTGGGAAGCAGAGGGAACCAGGACACAGCTTGTCAGGGACAGCAGCAGCTCCTGAGTGCAGCAGACATCGCCCTGAAGGACTCATCTCACCCAAGATCAGATACTTCACTCCACTGCAGGCTCTGCTGAACCATGAAATTCTGGGATGGCATTTCTGTGAACAGCACTGAGATGTGAATCATCCTAACGCAGCGAGTGCTCGTCTGATTGCCAGGATTATTTTTTTCACTGGAAGATAATTCAAGCCCGTTCTCGGTAACTCACCCAGGGAAGTTGTCACATACATGTGACATCAAACTGAGTGGTAAAAGTGCTGACAAGAGCCTCTTTGTTGACCCCTTCCTGTGACAGCCCCTTTCCTGTGACAGTGCTTAGCTGTCACACAATTTCTCCTTGCCTGGGAGGAAGGACACAGAACTGCTGAGCACACACTTCACCTCCACTCTGGCTCCCAGCAGGACACAACCACTGCTCCTGTGGCCACAAGCTCAGCCCCTGCCCAGAGACCCCTCATCCCCACACAGCCAGAAATCCTGGAGTGCACAGTGCCAGCTAACAGGAGAATTCCCAGTCCTTTGGGAAGCAGGAGCTCCTGGGTGTGCAGTGAGTCACATCAGCTCTGCCACAGGCCACGTTTCACTGGCTTTGATTGAACAAGGCAGACACCAGGCTATGTTTCAGCTGCTCTTTTAATTCCACACAGGAAAATTAGAAAAGCAAACTGAAGTCACACCAAAACCCCCCACTCTGTGCTGCTCTGTCAGTGCAGTTGTGTGAGAGAGCCACAGCCAGCCCCTGGCTCCAAACACATCCCCCTTCCAGGGCAAGGTAAGAGTCACAGCGTGGGACAGCCTGGGAAGTCATGTTTGCAACAGATAAGGGACCTCTCCACCCTTCAAGAGCTCTTGATTCCTATATCCTTCCTATTTTGTGCCTCCCCTTGAGCAGGCCCAGGCAGCCACCCCCTCTCCCACCACAGGGCCGTGTTGTGTGACTGTCTGAGCCCCAAACCTTGCTGGGGCTGCAGCTGCTGCCACTGCAGCTCAGAACCTCTGGCTCCCACCCCTGGTCTGTGCTTGGGGTCCCGGTGACAGCACAGGGCACTGAGCAGCCACCAGGGCCTGCTGACAGGGCCATGCCCAGAACAGCTCATAAACTGCTTAACTAATTGCTCCTATCCAATTAGCTCACACACACACACTCACACACTCTCCTCAAGACATTTCCATTCCTTGTTACAGATTTTCCCTCTGTGGGAATACTCGGAACTCCCTGGCTTTAGGAATGCAGATCCACTCAGAAGCAGAGCAAGAATCCCACCCAAACAGCAGTAATGCTGTTACAGCAGAGATTTCGTGTTTTAGGCTGTATTAAACTGTCTCACTGTCAGCACAATACATGGAAATATTCTGCTGTTTGCCATTGTTAAAGGATTGAATTGATGTATTTTATTCCATGATGCCTGGGCTGTGCTGTTTTATTCTCTGGCACAGCTGGGACTCCGGAGCCACTCAAGTGCCACCACACCAGGACAGCACAGCTGCCACTCAGGTTTGCTCCCTCAATGAACAATAGGGACAAGAAGCCTTTTCCCAGTTTAAGCAAAGCAGTTCTGTGTTGGCATCCAGCACACAGCCTGAGCTGGTAGTCCTCTGTCCTGTCTCACAGAACAATTTAAACATTTCTTTTTAAATATTTAGGTTCAGAAGAGTATTTATTAATGCTTTAACTCAGTACAGCAGTACTGGGCCTGGTCCAAGCTCAGTTTTTATATATTTCAGTGTATTTTGTGTCTAAATGACCTGGCAATGCCAGTCCATCTAATCTGGGTCCTTCTCACTCATCAGGAACTTGGAATCTCAGAACAGCTCCACTGACCCACCACAACAACCAGCTGTGTTTTACTTCCATCCTCAAGCACTCACAGGCACACTTTAGGAATCCCAAAAACCTGCACAGGAGCAACCAGATTTACAATCCTCCCACACACTGAACTCTGCTCTCCCACCACAAGCACAGTGGGTTGTTTCCTCATAGCCACTTCAAGGAAAAAAAAAAAAAAAAAAGCAGCAGCACTGTAAAGTTTTATAACGTGAGCTTTGATAGCACAGGAACCAGGTTCCTCCTTGAAAACTCCCAAGGGGAGTTTCTCACAACAAGCTGCTTTAAGGCCAGGCAGGGATGTGCAGCAGACACCACACAGATAAAACCTGCATATTTGGGACAGCTGAGATTGCAGAGCCTGGGATGGGACTCCAACAAACAAAACCTGAAGCCTGAGAACACCTTTTGGTTTCAGACTCCCCAGAAAGCTCACTGTGCCCTGCTAAGCCAACTTCTTGCCCAAAGGAGATCTTTAGCTCCAGTGTGGGGTACAAAGCACCGTCCTGTGCCCCCCAAGGCATTCAGGGCTTCTGGAGCCTTTACTCCTCATTCCCAAATCACCAGCCAAGCTCAGATTCCAGCCTGCTGAACCTTTCTCATTGACATTCACCACCTGCCTTTTCTGAAAAAGGCTCCAGGTGGGTGCCTTGTCTTGCATTAAAGCATCAGCTCCAAACCTGCAAGCGTTGCCCAACACCTGCAAGACGAGTTTCCTAGACAAGGTGGGTCAGGCACAGTTCAAGAAATTGTCCTCCTGAGCCCATGAGGATTTCCTGGGAGCAGCCTGGAATACCCTGAAACAAACCCACTGCAGTATCAGCGGTTCCGCTCCCGAAATTCATATCAGAAGCTTCAGCGGAAAAACAGGAACTCCGAGAATTCAAATTCCTCTGAAAATTCTTCAATGAGACCAAATGAGGAAGTTCAGCAGGAGCAGCAAACTGGGCAAGAGCCACGTGCACCCAGGCTGGGAGTGCTGGACATCCCACCTGAGGAGAGAGCAGCTCAGTGTGCAGCTATCAAAGGTGCTGGTTCAACCAGTGAGGAGGTGCAGCGAGAGAAAATGCAAATTAAAGCACAACCAACCACAGAAATCAGACTTGGGGCAGAACAGTCCTGTTCCACAGCAGTGCTGGCCTGAACCCTCCCAGCACTCCTGGCAGGAGGCAGATGAGTTTCATTATGTAACAGGACTCATGTCATTAGAGACCTGGCAGTGGGTCACATGCAAGGTTGGGGGCTTAAATAATATATCAGAGGTGCATTTCCACAATGCTTGAGGAGGAGCTGGGCACACAGAGGGATGAGCTTCACCTGAGGACACAGAACCTTCTCAGCACCTGGGTCTGGGCTGTGCCACCCACCAGGACGAGACACAGCTCAGAGACAAAGCTCTGGGCAGCTCCTGGGATTCCCCTGTCAGTGCAGGCACTCCTACCCAGGAATTCTGGCCTGCTTTTCCACTCATACTGAAGGAAAATTCCTCAACACCCACCCAGACAGAAAGTAATCATGGCACCATTTTTTTAACCCCTATGGGCAGTGGTGACTTACACCACAAAATAAGTATTTTGCAAGGTGCCTAGGAACTGAAATTTGTCTATTTGAGTCAGGAAAAGAAGTCACTATAAATGATGGAAAGCCATCAATACATCAGTGCCCATTTACCCCAACACAAACTAAACACTGGGCAGAAGAGAAACCCTCTCAGCCAGGTGTTTCGATGCAGCTTTTATTACACAAAAAAAAAAAAAAAAAAACACCTCCCCAGCAGTGAAACCGAGCTCAATTAACCCCATGGCCCCAGCCAGGAGCGGCGGGGCCCGCAGCACTTCGCCCCACAGCCCTGCCAGAGGGGAAGTGCCCATTGCACAACCGGCCCCGCAGCTCCGGACCGCTCCCTGCGCCCCGGCTGCACCCACGGACACGGAGCGCGCTCCTGGGGAAGGCAGCCCTGCGTTCCAGCACACCTAGGACGCGTCACCGCCGCCTTCGCGGAGCCGTGTCGGGGAAAGCGCAAGGAAATCGGGTGGTGGTGAAGCGAGAGGCTGGGTGTGAGAGAGGGCACCTGGGCACCCGCACTGCCCCCGCTGCACTGCGGGAGCCGCGGCAGCTCCCGCGCTCACTGCGGCTCCCCTTGCGGGACGTGACACTACACCCAGACAGCACTGGCGGAACCACTCGCTACGCCCTCACAGCGGTGGGGGTTAGGATTATGAATACACCCAGAATGAAGCGAGGCAGCCCAGCCCTGCCCGGCTCTCCCCTCCCGTCCCTCGCGGAGCCGGGGCCGGGGCGGGATTTCCCCTCACGCCGCCAAACCACCCGCGCTCCCCGTCCCCTCCCGGCCTCGCCCAGCCCGCGGGGGGCACCGGCAAGGGCGGCAGGCCCGGCCCGGCCCCCTCAGGAAGGTGCCCTTCGGGCAGCGCTTCTCTCCCGGACACCAACACCCCGCGCCACCCCACAGCCCTCCCGGCGGCACCGCGGGCGGGCCCCGGCGCTTTCCCCCGGCACGGCGGGGACGGAACGGTGCGGCCGCGCCGGCGCCCACCTGGAGGTGCTCCTGGAAGCGGATGGGCAGGATCTGTGCCATGGCGGCGGCGGGGGCTCCGTGCCGGGCCGGGCTCGGCGCTGCGGGCGCTGCGGGGCCGCGATGGCGGAGCGGGGCCGTGCGGAAGGGCTGCCCCCGCCGGCGGAAGGATACCGCGGCGGAAGGATACGCGCACCTGCCGCCCTTCCGAGCCGCCTCAGCCGCGCCGGAGGGGCGCGGAAGGATATGCCGGCGCGCGCCGCCAGTGGAACGGACGGGGTGATGCGCCGCCGGAAGGGACTATTTGGGGACGCATCACTCAGCGCTCCCTCCCGGCCTTTTTTTTTTGCCACATCATGCGACCGAGGGGCCGGCGGCGTCACTTCCGCCTCGCGCGCGCCGCCCCGCGCCCGGTCACGTGGCCGCGCGGGGCGGCCGGGACAAGGTGACACCGGGGGGACACCGGGGGGGACACCGGGATAACCCCCCCGAGGTGTCCCTGTCACCAGGGGGGACACCTGGATAACCCTCTGGGCTGTCCCTGACACCGGGGGGGACACCGGGAGAACCCCCCTGACGCTGGGGGGACACCGGGAGAGCCCCCCGGGGTGTCCCTGTCCCGGGGGTATCCCTGGATAACCTTGGATCCCCCCTCATCAGGGTGTCCCTGTCACCAGGGGTGTCCATGAATTCCCCCCTAGGATCTCCCTGTCACCGGGATGGGATGGATCGCTCCCTCCCCTGGGTGTCCCTGTCACCCGGAGATGATGGATCCAACCCCCGGGGGGGATACCGAGGGGACAGGGGTGTCCCTGTCACAGGGATGGAGTGGATCCAACCCCCAGGGGACACACCAAGGGGCTGTGATGGGGATGATGTTTCCCTCCCCAGGGTGTCCCCACTGTCCCTGTCCCCCCAGGCTCCAGCCCCGGGATGATCCAGGACTGTTCCCACGGCCCCTGTTAATGAGTGCAGGAACACAATCCACCTCCCCCCTTCCTCCCGTGTTTATTAACTCACAATTTACCTCCAGCACACAAAAAGAGTTCAGTTTTAGCAGTTTCTCTGGGGTGATGCAGCACTCCAGGGGCTCTGCCCACAGCTGGGTGTGCTTGGGGCACCCCAGCTTTCCTGACACCTCGTTTTGGGATCTCCTGGTTATTTCCTCGGGTAATTTCTCCTAAATTCCCCATTTCCATCTCTCTGAGCAGCCCTGAAACACAAGGGAAAAAAAAAAACAAACCCTCTCCCTTTTTGCTACTGAGAGAGTGAAAACAATAAAAGGAATCAGAAAGCACCAGGATCTGCCAGGAGATTTCCATCCCCAAGGAATAGTGGCCATTCCACCTGCTCATTCCAGACCCAGCGTGGGTCCTTTGACTCAGGAGTGGCCATGACTTGCAAATATAAATCAAATTAAACAGCAAAACAGGCTGAGTCAAGGAAAAGTGTTTTTTTTTTTTTTTTTTTAATGAGGAATATTTTATTTCCCCACAAAGAATCCCAAGGTTTCCTGAGGGTTTGTGATCAGCCTGGAATGCTCAAGGTGGAGCAGAGGGGGGGAAATGGTGAATATTTTACAACAACCCTTTAAGAAGTGACCCGGAAAGCAAGAAGGTGACAAACAGAGCTGGGAAAAACGACAGCATGTCCCTCCAGTTATGTGGAAATTGTCTTGTACAAGCTCCACACTGCAACCTGAGGTGATAAAAACAGGATTACTTCTTCACTTCAACTTTCTGATGACAAAGCATCCCAGCTGAAGGACAAAAGCTTTTTATTTCCCTGGGTGTGCTTCCCACACGTCCGAAACCGCCGTTCCAGAGATCAAAATCGGGATATTTTAAAAATAACAGTCCCCAAAGCCAGACAAACAGCCCTGCTGCCAGTCCTGGGGGATAAGGGATGCCCTGCTGCTGGGGGGGGTTCCTCTGGCAGCAGGAAAACACCCCATGCTAAGTCATCATCCCTGAGTAAATGATGCCCTGCTGGCAGGAGTGTGGAAACCTGGCCAGGGCTCCTGGCAACACCAGCACATCCTCACCCAGAGCCATCCCTGCACCTGCTGCAGCAGGGAATGCAGGGGAAAAATGTCCTTCTGGATTTAACCCTGAGGGTTCCATCATCCTAAGAGCCCTTCCTGCACCTTTAACTGAGGAGTGGGTGAGCACTGAGACGGCACAACCATCATCCCGAGTGACAGGGATAAAAACCTACAGTTCCACTCCTTAGAAAAATATAAACCCCAGCCAACCTTTAAGAAAATTTTATTTATATTGGCACTGAGGCCTTTCTAAGTCAATGAAATGTGCCACAGAATTGGCACCACGGGAAACTGTTGCCAGTGACACGCAGCAACAAAATCCACCTCGGTCACTTGTCCCTGCTGGCTGCAGCGAGGGAAGGTTGTGTTTTACTCTCCTGCCCTCCAGTAACCACAAAGCAGAAGTTTCCCTCCATTCTGGGAGTCACTTTGCACCGTGCAAACCCCCCCCAGAGCTGCTCAAAGCCCCCTCCCTCCCGTGGGAGTGGAGTGGCACCAGAATCACCCCAGCTCTTTCACTGGGCCACCCAAACCCCGAGCTCGTTGCTGCTTCCTCTCCAGGTAACGGGCTCTGGCGTCCAGGATGGACTGATCGTCGTTCCTCCTCTCCAGCTTCTTGGCAGAGCTGCCTGTGGCTCCTTCTGGGGGGGAGAGGAGAGAAAAAAAAATATACTATTTTGTGTCACCCCCCTCCACCCCAAGCACTACAATTCCTCCTATTTGTAAATTTTTTTTTTTTTTTAATTTTCATTTCAGGGCATTTGAATGACTTCCAGAAGAGGACAGACCGTAACACAGCAGGGAGGGGGGAAAAAAAAAAATTAAAACTAAAATCTCGTGTCAATATTTGCAGCTGGGCTCTTCTCATCCCCAGCCTGTCCCTTGGGTTTTATTGCAACACACAACAGGCATCTCGGGCTCCAGGCACCCATTTCCTCCCCAAATGACACATCTCAAACTCAGGTTTAGGCAGGAGAGGGACAGCACAGGGTGGGGGAGGGCAGGAAATAAGTTTAGAATAAATCAGCTGTTAAAAAATGTCGGGAGGGAGGAGGAAGAGGCTGGACAAGGAGGAGATAAGGGAGTGGGAAAAGTCAATGTTGGGAGCAGACACCTCAGGAATGCAGGTTCTCCCCCAGCACTGAGACCTTGGCAGAGCTTCTCCCAGGAGGCAAGAAAAGCAAGAGATGTTTTCAGTTGGAAGTAACAATAATAAAAAATTAATCAAAGACTCCGAGAGCCTAAAAACTGTGTGAATGAAGCAGCTACTGCAGCCTGTCCTTGGAGCTTTAATCAACATTATTTATTAGGATATTTGCAATTATTGGAATATTTCTATTCTATTCCGTTAGACTATTTGTAATTATTCTGTCTCGCAGTCAAATAATGATTCAGCTCACACTGCAGCCTTTCCTTCCACTAATTAAGCCTTTCTCAGCTATTCAGCCCCCTCTTTTTATGAAGCTCCCAGAAATACAACATCTGTAAGGTCAATGCTGATCTCAAATGAATTGACAACTGCCTGGTGAAGTCACAGTGTCAGGTGGATGATGCTCCCCTGCACCACCCAATAATGCAAATATCCCTTCCTATCCTATTCCTAACCAAATGAAATCCCTGGTTTTATCATTTCAGATGGTGGGGTTATGCAGCAATGCACACTGTCTGGGCCCAGAAGTCTCCATTTCGAGGAAGTGGAAGAGAATCAACATTGCCAGTGCCTGTGCTGTAGATGAAGTGGATGATTTGGAAGGGTCAGCTGGGGAGGAAAGAGGCCCTTTGAGAACTTGGCTGCTCCAGGGACCTGCTGACAGAAGAATTCCGAGAATGTCAGGCAGCAGATCAGTCAGCAGGCAGCAGTCTTAATTAAAACTATTGAAACATATGGCATTGAACTCCTTGTCAGAACGAGACATTCACCAAAACGGGGTATTTTTTCCTTCATGTTTTTTTGTTGGGTGAGGGTTTTTGGGTTGATTTATTTCCCTCCTCTCTGCTCCATAACCCCTGAGGACTTCTCTCTCTCTGAGGACAGTATTATTTGGGTATCTATGGTTAGAAACCCTTCACAAACTTAAACAATCCAATAATAACTCGAAATAATCCGATTCAAAATGCTTTCAGTCATCTCTGTGCTAAAGCTCTGCCCCTGCGAGCTTTAGGAAGCCAGAAGGGAGGACCTTGGCAAGTGCCAGTGAGGAAACACCACTATCCACGCTGCAGAGAACAAGGACTGCAGAGAGAAGAGACCAGCCAGAACTCCCCAGATCAACCATCTCCACACATTAAATTAACACCTTCCAGCCCAGACCGGGAGTCCACCCAACCCACACCCGTGGACGTGGGCTCACTGCGCTCACCCAACTGCCTCTTCAGGTCCTCCTTCTGCTTCCACCTGGTGATCTCCTCCTCTGTCACCTCCTCCCTGGCCACGCTGCTCAGTTCATAGGCATCAATCTGGTGCAGCCGGGGCAGCAGCTCCTTGAGCCACTCGTAGCGCACGGGACACACCGTCCGCACGTAGATCTTGGACGTCACGGTGACGTCGTGGAAGATGATCCACTCCAGCAGGGTCTCCTGGTTGTAGAGCTGGGAAGTTAATTCAAAGGTATAAGAAGGAAATAGAGGTGACATCACCCTTGATTTTCAGGGAAATTAAGGTGGAATGACTCACTTCAAGTTGTCCCAAGAGAGAGTTCAGTGTGTGTTATGCTCCCATCACAAGCCAAACATTCACCGAATCACTTTCCCCACCCTCCAAACCAACACTGCACCGGAGCGAACACCAGGGAGAGACTGTGGGACCTGCCTCTTATTCCTTTCACAGATCCTTTGCTATTTTACCAGCAGGCTTCGGAAACTCACTGTGGATGAGGGGTGGATGTAGACGATGCTGCCGTGTCCGTCCATTGTGCAGAAGGTCCTGGCTGCAGATCTGAAAGGGTTGAGGGGGGAAAATAAATAAACAAACAATTAGTGACACACACTGTGCTGTGATCAGGCAGCAACACAGACAGCAAGACTAAACTAAACTCATCAGCTGCAGAGTAGACAAAACACTCATATATCTACCTGGACAAAGCCAAATATCTAAGGAGAGAAAGAGGCTTCCAGAATTAAACTGTAAAAAAAAAAACCCCAATGAGGAATAAAATATATTTGATTTACCACAGTAGCACTGCAGATATAGCAACACAACAAGGAGAGGGTTTGGGAGTGGAGCCTTTGACAGCCACGATAACTGGAGATTTCCAAGCCCTTTAGTTTAATATCTGGAACTCCCCATCAGCTTGGGAGTTCATTCCACAGACACAAAAATGACATTCCTGGGAAAAGTTTCTTGCATCCTTGGAATAGTAACGACAGCCAAAAGCAGGGAACCTACAGAGCTTGCAGCCCTGCACAGGAACGCCTCCTTCAGCTGCAATTGCTCCTTTTCCCAACCCAAAGTGCTCCTTTTCCCAACCCAAACGGCTCCTTTTCCCAACCCCAAAGTGCTCCTTTTCCCAACCCCAAACTGCTCCTTTTCCCAACCCCAAAGTGCTCCTTTTCCCAACCCCAAATTGCTCCTTGTCCCAACCCACAGCCCTCTGCAGGTGGAGCTACACCTGCAGGTACTGTGCATGGCATCTTTCCCATCCCATTCCCCAATCTCCCTTCCCTACCTGCGAGCTACGTTGATGAAGTATCCTGCACACAGGCATCTCCTCAGGAGTTCAGTCCTGGAGCCTTCAAATGTTTCTTTGGGGAAGTCTGGCAGCTGTGACAAGGGAAAAAAAAACAACGTGAATAGGGATCTTTCCTAAAGGAAAAGCAGCTACACCCCCTCTATCCCATGGATTTTAAACTCTGGGCTTCTCACTGTATGGAAAACCACGAGGAAAGCAGGGGGGGATCTCTCCTTCTTGACTGCTCCCACCACCACACCTGGGAGTTACACAAGCAAGGACGCTCGAAAAAAATATTTAAGTGGATTAGTTCCTCCAGGAGGAAGGCTGCAGCCATCTGGCAAAGGCTCAGCACTCCAGTACATGTCAGAAATATAAACTTACATAACTCCAACACACCTAGAAATTACGTTTCTGGGGGTTTTTTTTTTACCTCTTTCAGTTTACTGATTATTTCCCGGAGCTGTTTTTCCACACTAAAAGCAGATTTTAAAGCCCTCCAGTGGATCCAGTGTCTCTGGCACCAGGCTGAGGGACGCTGGCTGAGAGAACAGAAATACTTGTGTTACAAAGAAGCCTTCTGGGAGCTGAAGGCAGAAACTTGCCTCTGTTTTTTTTCATTACGGTCAGACAAAAGGCAAAACAACCCACACAGCAGATACTTTGCTGGCTTAAATAATGACAGAAATTACAGCTCAAAGAAGGAACAAATCTGCAGCCAGGCATGAGGAGACAGGTGTGGATGTGCAGCACATCTACAGACTGGCAGCACCTGGCAGTCATGAGCGATGCAAAACCACTTACTTATTGAAAGGGATCATTTTATACCTTGCTTTGCACTGTTCAAAAATATTTAAGAGGGTTGCAAAGTCATTGCATCCTCCCACTTGTGAGGAAAGTTCCTGGTGTTGAAGCTCAGCCTCCTTTTGCTTCTGAGGATCACCTGAGGAAGGTAAGTTATATCTCACTTAAAGTCCATTTTGAGGTATCACTCCCTAAATGCTCTGTTAGCATCTCCTCCAAAGTGTGTTTGGCAGCCTGGGCTCTTTATTCGTGTTATTTTTAGACTTGTCTCTCCTCCACAGCTGCATTTACAGCTCTTCCTCCTTCCACTCCTGCTGAACAAGAGCACGTAGATGCTATTCAATGTGTCACTAATCTCATCAGTCAGCACATAGAGATGAGGAATTCTGGTCTCTTGGAAAGGTTCTACATATTTCTCTCTCACAATCAGCTCAGATGCTGACACGGAGAGATAAAGGAACAGGGGACCTTAAACAAACAGCTCATGGGGAAGTTTTGCCCTGAGAGGCCTGTTGAAACCACCCCATCTAATCTGTTTAACTCAGCTTTTGTCCCAGGGCCACAGTCATGGGGGCCTTAAATAAGAGTCTGGAAAAACACGTGGATCTGTGAGTTCCGTGGGAATCCACCTTCACTAAGTGCTAGGAATGTGCTGGGCAAAAGCAACACTTCCAAAGTGTTATTTCAAGGTTTAAACACCCCGAGAATTTCTCCTCCAGCACGACCTTTCCCCCCCAGGACAGGGAGACACGACTGCAAAGGCCTTTGCAGGGCTGCTGTCGTAGAGGATGGCAGAAGTCAGTGGGTATTAAAGGTAACAGGGGTGGAGGAGGCCTGATCCTGATCCTGATCCTACACAGCCTGAGGTGCCTTCAGGGTGGGAGTTGGGATGTTCTTCCCAACGTTCAGGGTTGCTGAAGGGTGACAGATGTGCATCAGAGAACAAGGGCACGTTGCCAGAGGGAGGATGGGAAAGCAGGGGCACAGTTGTGGGAACGGGAAGGACCCAGGAGCAGATTCCAGGTTCTCGGTGCTGTCAGCAGTGTCTGGGGCTGTTGTGCTAACAGGGCCAGTTAATGGACTACAGGGATAACTGGATAAGAGCCAGGGAGTGACTGGGAAGGACAAAGGTCTCCCACAAAGACAGGACATACACAAATGTATGGAGCACGTAGGGGGACAGACAGGAGGGCAAAGGAGATGGGAAGGAGGATGGGAGAGACTGAGCTTAGCACTATGAAAGGTGCTGCCTTGGAACCACAGCAGAACTGTGTTTTCCCTTTAGGAAAACACTGGAAATGAGGCAGTGACAAGCTGAGCTTCTCACGGTAACTTAAAAGCCCTGTTAGGTCAAACAGAGTTATTGACAGGAAAGATAATCCAGAGGTGACCCCCTTCATTAAAAACAATGTTGCCTGTACTCTGACCAACAGCAAAACATCTGCTGTGGTGCATTTTGGCATTCTGGGGGTGTGTGTTTTTTATTTGTTCCCCTGCTGTAACACAGTTCCCCCCTCGTGACCTCTCAGCATCCTCCTGCTTACGCAAACGTCGCTTCCCAGCTCGCAGCCTTGGGACAAACACAACCCAATTCCACGCTGCTCTGGAGCCTTTGGAACAGCTGCTGTCCAATCATGCGGTGTGCCCCGACTCCAAGCTCGTGGAAAGCTTTAGGAACATCCCATGGGGCTGCTTTGGGATGAGGGGTTTTCCTACCTGGGCGGATGAAGACGTTTTCCACGGACAGCATGGCCGCGATGGGGAGCAGGAGATCCTCGCAGTCCAGGGAAGCAGCTTTTATGACAGCACAGCTCAGGTTGGGAGGGAGGGGAAACTGCACCAGGAATTCTCCCAGTCTTGTCACGTGGCCTCTCCTTATCCCAGGAGAAAAGACAGGAATGCCAGGTTCATGTTTCAATGTAAATGGGAGCGTGGTCACCTCAGTCAGCCACCACGCCCTGACACAGCGCATGGAATAAGCATTTCCCTCTGGATGGGAGTGCCCAGACAGGTGCTGGGGACATGAAGAGGTGTCCCCAGCTTGCCTGTGCCTGCTCCATGCCTGGCAGCTTTAATTTAACTTGCCAGAAGAATTGCTGGAAGCTCAGGATAAGATCTTGCTTCCTGCCCCGAGTCCTTGGATGGACCTCACAGCCAAAGCCCAAATTCCTCCGTCACAACAGTCTGGGATCTGCCCTCAGGAGCTCCAGCACTGGGCTGAGGTAATTTGGTCACTCGGGAACTCCAGGACAATGTGGACAAATTGATCTGTATCTCCCAATCCCTAAGCCCAGCCCTAACCCTGATCTTCCAGCCTAAATTCAACCCCAGTAGTAACTTCCTGGAAGCCAAATGAGGAAACACACTCCTACTGCTGGGGGAGTCCTTCAGTCCACCCAAACAAACACTGACACCAGTTAAACCATTACATTCCTGTAGGAATTTAATGCACTCCTTTATTTTTTCCTGCCCCCCTTTATTTTTTACCTGTCAATAGCACTGCACTGGTAAAGTTCCTTGAGAGCTTCTAAAATATGCCTTTCTTCAGGGGGGTCCAAATAGGGAAACCTGTAGTAAAAAATGAAGTAAAAAAAAAAAAAACCTCTGTTCAGACCCTGAATAGCTTTGTTAGTTTTCATATTTATTAGAACATTTACTTCACCTCCCAATATAGGTTTTTGACCAAAGTGCACATAATCTGCAGCATAAGGGTGTGTTACTGCATGTTCTGCCTCAAGCTGGGGAATTCCGATTGATGACAAATCCCAGCACGGCACACACAAAGCTAAACTGTGTTTTCTGCACTTGCACGACCTTAAAATTAAACCACCCCACAGAGGCGAAGCTTTTGGGGCATAAACATCAATATTTGAAAGGAACGTGGCGAGCTATATACTGAAATTTGGAGCCAGCCAAGTTTTGGCAGGACCCCAAACCTGAGCTCAGGATCCAACCTGGGATCCCAGGCTGGGGAGAAAGAACAGCAGCAAAGCTGATTGAATTGAAGTGTCACAGTTGGCTGGGGACCCTAATCCTGCCTCCTGCCAGCCGGCTCCGGGTGCCGTTGCTGCCCAGACTGGGGGGAGCCGGGGATAATCCCCTGCACACAGGTCACCTGATGACGTCATGCACGGAGAGGCACTTCAAGGTCAGGATGACAGATGTCAGGCTGGTCCTCCTGATCTCTGGCACGGTGTGGTCAGGCATGCACTGCTCCCAGAAGTCCCTGCTGTACAGCCGGTAGCTCTTCCCGGACGAGGTCCTGCCGGCTCGGCCCGCTCGCTGCTTTGCCTCGCTCCTTCCAAAGGGAAAAACCAACATCCAAACTCTTAACTCCCTTCTATCATCACCCATGGGGGGATTATGACAAACAACAGCAATTTCTGTGCTTGTAGGTGGAGGATATTTTGCTGTGCAGCAAGTGAGGAGGGGCAGAAGCAGCATTTCTGTGCACGGGAGATTTTTTTTTTATTTTTAAGCTTCTCTGAATCAGGTGGTTGTATTCAAACAACCTGACATGTTCAGGCTGCAGAAAATGCACTGTCAGTCCCTTTTTAATGTCTGAAGCTTATGGAAAATTGTGTCTCCTGGACCACACCCTACATAGCAACAAACACAACCCCATGGTTGCTCCTCACCTCTTCATTTACTTATTTCTTTTTAAAGACCCACCAATACGTGGTGCTGTCAGAGCAGCTCCCAGGACAAACACCAAGACGCTTTTTAAAACTTACTTGGAAATGGGAACCACCTCCAGGATGTCCAGGCCAACTCGGGGGTTGTGATTCAGCTGCTTCACGAACCCGCTGTCCACCACGTACCTGAACAGAAAAGAGTTCAGGGAGGGAAAAAAAAAAGATTCAGGGAGGGAAATAAGAGAGGTCTCAGCACACAGGGTTAGATAGTGAAGCCAAGATTTGATTTCAAATTAGGGTTCAAAAATATCAGTTATCTCTAAGACTATATAGTGGTATTAACACACAAAAAAGGCAACAGGGTAGGTACAGAAAGGGAGGGAAATCCGAACCTTCTGAATTATCCCCTCTGTCACAGCTTTCATGAAGGACACAAAGCAATACCTGACTCCCTCGATGGTCAGAGATGTTGCAGCGATGTTTGTGGACACCACACATTTCCTAATGCCTGGAGGAGCTGGCAAAAATATCCTTTTCTGTTGATCTGAAACGACAGGGAGTCAGTCAAACGGTTTCTGTTCCAGCACTGATTTCCAACAAAGTCACTCAAATGCTGAGTGAAAGTCACTGGAATGACATTAGAAGGTGAATCACACAACATCCTAAAATACAGATTTGGTGTTATTTTGACAAGTGCCAGAAATTAGGGAATATCTTCTTTGTTGCTCAAATATTCCAGATTTGGAAAAAAAGGCCAACTCTCCTGGGTGTTTCCTAACCCTGAGAACAAACAAGATGTCTGGTCTGACCAGAATCTTCATGAAAGATCACCAGAGCAAATGAATGTGAACATAAAAAAAATGGGTTAATACCCCTGAGCTTCCAGCAAATCTTAATTTAACATGTACCAAAGCAACCTGTGCAGTTCCCATCCATTCATTTGGCTTTCCAAGGAACAAAAAAAAGAGGTGGAAATTCAACTTTCCACTGAAATCTTCCTTTCTATTTCTGAAAAAGATAAAAAAACTCTTCAAGGAAGGTTTTCTAATGTGTATTTAAACATATTCAAATACAATGTCCTCTGACAAACTACCACAACATAAATAAAAAAAATATTACTCTCAGTCAGGAATCACTTTCATGGAATAAGAAGGAAGCTACACTTTCCTTTTATGCAACTTTGCTCTTTCCAAAAGATCAGCTTTGCTCCCTCTGCAGATTTTCAGAAGATCTTCCCTGTCAGCAGCACTTTTAGGGGGAAATTGCTGCTCTGCTCTTCTGAACTCTCACTCAGCCCCTTGGCAGCCTCCAAACTGCCCCCACACGTTCAAACCCTGCCCTCAAACGCAGGCTCTGTGCTCAGCAAAGGTCGAGAGGGTTCTGCTTTTAACTCTTCGCTGCCAAAAAAAAAGAGTGTGCCCCTCTGATAACCTGTACTTTCCTCCCCTGTGTGACACTGCAGCACTGCTATATCTTCCCTGCCACTCTCACCACCGAAAACCTCCCGGCAACAACTCTTCCAGCTGAAATAAAGAGTGAGGACATCTGAGCTTTCAGTGACACACCATCCCCTCCCCAAGCTGAGGATCCTGATGCCATGTGAGGCCACATCCAGTGGATGTGAATTTGGACTGGAGGCTGCAGTGCAAGTACAGAGAAGTTTGATTAGTTTATGAACAATCCAGGAGTGCCACGGCATCGTAACAAACGGGTTAATTAACGGCATCTTTTCAATCCCAGCAGAAAGATTCGATGAGGATGCTGTTTGTAACAACTCTTGCACTTCACATCTGTGTGAATTAAGCTCCCTGTGACCTTAACAAGCTCTTACCTGTGGACATTGAGCCATACAGAGGCAGGATAAGCAATCCCTCCACGGCCCGATCGTGCACCTCGTAGCGGTAATCAATGGACTCTGCTTTCTTGAAGAGCAGGTCACAGGCTTTTTCTATCTCAATTTGACCTGAAAGGCACAAAAGAGCACTTGAGTAGTCACAACCCTGCCTTCCTAGTTTGCAACATCTTTAAATAAGATTGTTTTGTCATTATTACAGAGCTGTCAACGCCATTACAGGGAGGATGTAATGGGGGTTAATTTTAGGAGGTGACATCCAGCCTTTCCACGGTGCCTCTCACCGAGGCTGCTCCCAAAAAGATGAGTGCCCAAGGGCCTGGCCTACACACTGATGGAATTCCCCCCTCCTGAATTAACAACAAAATAAAACATGTGAAGGACACAGAGGCAACCTGGCACAAGAAGGGAAGAGAATATACGCAGATTTCCGAGTTAATGATTTTCTTATCTCAGGGGTACAGATATTCCTGAAGTGCTCTGAACATCATCACTGTGTGCACCAACCTGCACCTCTCCCTTCTCCACTCGCTGCTCTGGGCAGTTTTGTTTTGCTGGCAGTGCCATGGAATAACCTGGAATAACCACGGGTTGTCAAAGGAAAAACTCACACCTGTCAGGAAGACCAAGATGTCGCCTTCTGGTTCGTTCAGGTGGACATCCAGGGTGACTTTTACAGCCTGGAACAAAACCAGACAAGCCAATAACAGCTGCAAACCTTCCTCCAACTCATTCCTACTAACTCATTCTTCCCTCTTTCCTGCAGGGACGCTCAGAACACAACTTTTTCCCAGATTAAATCCCACCAAAAGCAGAGAGCACCCCCCGCCCCCAGAAAACAAAGCCCCCAGACCTCTGTGACGTAGGCAGAGCTGCCCACGTCCCTGGGGCTCAGCAGGTTGCAGAAGATCTCCTTGACAGGGTAACTCCTCCCTGGAATGTGCAGCACCGGGCAGTGTCCGAAGAACTCGGAGAGCTTCTCCACCTCCAGGGTGGCCGACATCACCACCACCTTCATCTCCGCCTTCCTGCCGGGGGGTTTCTTCTGCAGGAAGAGTTTCTTCAGCAAACCAAATAAGATATCCTGACAGGAAAACAGGAGCAGCTCATGTTAATACCTCGGCTTTCTCAGAAGGGCCTGGTTTCATCCCGTTGATACAGTGAAAATCCCGTGTTCCAGGCCTAAGCACTCAGAAGAAAACATATATTTTTACTCTGGTCATTTTGTAAGCACACTAATTGGTTTCTAGAATTTAATTAGGTTTTTTAATCAGCTCTTCTCACAGCCCACAGACAGAACCAGTGTAACTTACATTCTTCTGATGATTGCAGCCAGTTTATTTTACTCTGGAGTGCTCTGCATTAAAAACCTGCTCCTTCCAGGGACACAGGTGATGGAGCAGTAACTTCTTGTATCAGCTTAGCTCACTTTATTTGCCACACCCTCAGCTGCTCGAGGGCAGAACTGGGACTCAGAGAACGTTTTCCCCTGTCCCCAGCTGGGCTGGCAGGCTGTTTGCTGGAGCAGTAGATTGTCTGACACACAACACAATCTCTTGAGGACTGAGTGACTCGAGTGTCCCTGTGCTGAAAGGTCAGAGTAACTTTGGAGAGCTTTTGGGACTTAGGTCAGTCAGGCCACTTCCATGGTCCTAAAAGCCATAATCTCTTTGCACAGCTGTGAACACACCCTAAGAAACACCAGGGCAAGAAAGATGTTTCAGGGTGTTGTTTGTGAGTGGAAAAATTAAGATTCTAGAAAGTTTGTGTTTCACTGCGCTGGCTTCAAACTCCTGGAAATTTTGGGAGAGCATCCAACAGCCAGGAAAGCTTTACCTGATTTCAAAGACAACAACAGCTACACCAATTGCAACAGGGCTACAGGTCACATCTGATTTTCAGATTATGGAGCACGCAATAAGGTTCTATGGTCTCAGGACAGCAAAAGTCAGTCCAAATCCCTGGGGATTGTGCAGAAGTGAAAAGAAGGAAAATGCAGACCATAGAAATGGAGAAACAGTGAGCCCAAAGGACAGAAATAAGGTGACACTCACAGTGCTGAGGCTCCGCTCGTGGGCTTCATCCAAAATGATGATGCTGTACTTGCTGAGGAGGGGGTCTGTCAGGATCTGCCTCAACAGGCAGCCATCAGTCATATACCTGATGGCAGTGTCCTGAAAGGTTTAATCAGGCATTTAACAGTTATCCTGGATTATTATTTCAAAGTGAAGCAAACACTTAGACTATCACACTTTTTCCAGGCCACCCTCCCAGACTGCACTGCGGGTAACCGAGCACTACACCACCAGTGCCCGGCAGCCTTTCACTTCCATGGCATTCAAAAAACTTCACCAAATGAGTTATACGGCACAAACAGCTGCAGCTCCACCACAGCCGGTGCTGACGCTCCCCAAGGCTCCACACCTTCCACATGCAACACCCCCGGGAGAGGCCGAGGGGCAAAACCCTGAGCCAGAGCCCACTGCCCGCCCTGCTCCCACAGGATTCCAGCCCCCAGGGCCCTACCTCGGAGGTGCAGTCGTCGAAGCGGACCTGGTAGCCCACGCGAGTGCCCAGGGCACAGCCCATCTCCTCGGCCACCCGCTGCGCCACCGACATGGTGGCCACGCGCCGGGGCTGGGTGACACCGATGGCCCCGTGCTCCGCCAGGCCTGGGGAGAGCACAGAGTCACACACACAATGGTTTGGGTGGAAAGGGATCTCTGGAGATCGTCTCCTTTCAACCCTCCTGCTTTGGGCAGGGACACCTTCCACCCTCCCAGGTTGCTCCAACCTGGCCTTAGGCACTTCCAGGGATGGGGCAGCCACAGCTTCTCTGGGCAACCTGTGCCAGGGCCTGCCCACCCTCACCGGGAAGGATTTCTTCCCAATATTCCATCTAACCCTGCTCTCTTTCAATTTGAAGCCATTCCCCTTGTCCTGTCACTCCAGACCCTTGTCCAAAGTCCATCTCCAGCTCTCTGGGAGACTCTCAGGTACTGGAAGGCCACATTAGGGTCACCCCAGAGCCTTCTCCAGGCTGAGAGAACCCCTGTGATTGGAGATGAACTGGGACACTGAGGTTACACAGAATATTCTGAGTTGGAAAGGACCCACAGGGACCATCAAGTCCAACCCTGAAGTGAATGGTCCATACAGGGATCGAACCCACGACCCTGGAGTTATCAGCACAGTGAGCTGCGCTGCTCCGAGTCAGCTCGCACACACCTGCATACCCAACACACACATGGCAATAGGATTTTTTTTTTTATTTAAGGGGTTAATTACCCTCCTCTCAGCACAGCACAGCCCAGCCTGCAGCTGAGAGGAACAAGGAGGACTATCCGCGTTTATCTCGGCTCACCCCCCACCCCCGGGGGCCCGCGGGGTTCCGTTACCTGCCTCGAAGAGGTACCTGGGCAGCTGCGTGCTCTTGCCGCTGCCCGTCTCGCCGGTGACGACGAGGAAGGGCCTCTCCCTCACGGCCTCCACCAGCTCGCGGCGGGAGCGGCGGATGGGCAGGGCCGGGCCGTCCATGGCCGGGGGTCCCCGGGAGGGGCACCTGCGACCCCCCTTTCCCGTGGGGACCCCCTTCACCTGCGGACCCCCCTCACCTGAAGGGACACCCCCTCCCTCACCTGAGGGGACCCGCGGGGCCCTCACGGGACCCGCCGCTGTTTACGCGCCCATCGCGCGTGCGCGGCCCCGCCCCCTCAGGCTCCGCCCCCTCCTCCCCTCAGCCCCTCACGGCGGCTCCGTACTCGTAAATCATAAGTAAAATCGCAAAATCGCCAAATCGCAGAGTATCGAGGGCTGGAAGGACCAAAGTTTTTCCTCTTCTGTGTGAAAAGCGAGAAACTTATGCCAACTGCTGCTTACGGTCAACGATTTTCCCTGTTGCTCTTAAATCCCTTCCACTAACAGTGCTAATTGTTCTTCACAGTTCTTACGCTTCCAAAGCTAAGATTTAAATCTTTCAGCTGATTCAATGCAATATTTCTCTTTAAAAAAAAAAAGAAAAAAAAATCCTCTAGAGCTTATACAACCTGTCATAATAACCTGGGTGACGCTGTAAAAGTTTTGGAGTTGCGTTGCCAAAAAGTGGTGTTTAGTGTCTTGTATCGCAAATTTGTTGATAGAATTAGAATTGCCTTGTTAAAGTTTGGGGCTGGACATGCTTCGGTGGTCTCAGACCTTGGGCAGAGTAAACAAAGCTTGGGAATAAAGGATGTCCACTGATAGCGGACACAAAGAATACGGAATTTATGGGACATCTGGCAAAACGCCCAAGGTAAGGAGGAAAGTAATAAAGCCAACTCTGAAATCAGCTCCAGCTGGGTGAAAGGTAATTCTGACAGGGGGAGTCTGGAACCGCTGACCCAAAAAACCCACCGACCCAAACGAAAGGAGAGGCCGAGCACGAGGACTAATTAGCAGGAGAGGCGAGAGCCATCAACCATAGAAGACAGAATACTAATTAACAGAACTATGTAACTTGCAGCCAACGAACACTACTTCCATTGTTTGCTAAAATGTATAAAGAGTGAAAAGTGCTGATAAGTTGCGGTGCTGGATTTGTGGAATTCCGCCGAGCGCCCAACTCTGAAATAAATAACCGGTGTCTCCCTCTCTGCCCTGTGTCATTCCCGGCTTGTTGCACAGCGGGCAACAAATCCTACCTCTGCTGACACCAGCAACACCGAAACTCCATGTGATGAAGGAATTAAGGTGCCTCCTCTGCAGCACAACTCGTGGATCCACATCAAGCCTGAAGGTGGCAAGCGCTGAACGCTGAACGCACAGTGCAGCTCCCTGGCGGCTGCACCCAAACCCCACCTGCACCACAGCACGGCTTTGGAGACGAGTTCTGTCAGCCTTTGCTGCCCTCACACACCCTGGGTATGTTGTTCCACCCTCCATCAGGCTCTATCAGAGACAAGAAACACACAATAAATTCATTGTCGCACTAGGAGTGCATTCAGGCCGCCCACTGGCTCCGGTTACCACAAATCAATTTTTACCTCTAGCACAAAGGGATGACTTTTTCCCCACTGGGAACACGTGCTCTGATGGAATGTGTTCCAAAAGTTGCCACCTTCAGCTGTGTCTAACCTATAAACGTTTGTTTAGTCTGTCAACAAACTGGCATTGTAAAATGCCCCTGATGAGCTGGTTTTCTGCCCTTCCTTTCAGATAGAAGGCAACGTTGCAGTGACTGTTTCGTTACAGCACCACAACTGAGAGAGATTCCTTTACCCAATCCAGTGGAAAGTGCCAATTCCCTGCATGTTGTTACATCCCTTCATGGGAAATCCCACATTTATTGCCACGTTGCCACTGGTAACTTCCAGCTCAATGTGATCATTTACACACTGGGAACTTCAACCACGTCCTCATTACACTCTCTTTGGTGTACGTTTACTAAGAAATCTTTAATGGTTTCAGTAGATTCGCATTTATGTGCTCACATTTGCACAGTCTACTCGGCTCTATTTAAATCACAGCCAGCTTTTGGCAGACACAGGCCTAGGTAAGGTTTTCCCATTCTCTCTCTTTGTCCTCCTAGTCTGGAAATAGCAGATTTGGATTTAATCGACCTCTTTGCAGCGTTGAACTTTGTCCTCCCCGAATACGGTGCCATTCATGGAAGGATTTCCCTCTGCCTAATAAACATTAATGAATCCCACTTTACAATTCCCCCGTGGTCTTATCTCAGTTCCACAGATGGGGAGAACAGACACAAATTAAGGGGTCTGCACACACCACAAATCAAAGGCAGAGCTGGGGAGAGAATCCAGGAATCCCAGCACGATTCCCTGCTCCAATAACTGAAAAAAAAAGAGGTGTTTCTACCCATGCAGCTGCTCTGGCATCACACAGGGCAGCTCCAACACCTTCAGGCAGCCAGGCTGTCTGAAACTGCTCCTTTCCTGAGGTTCAGCTTCCATCAGAACTGCAAATTCCACGAGGTGACAGAGGGCTGTAGCTCTGCCAGCTGCTCCTCCCGGATTATCCCCGAGGATGTCTTTATTCCCTTCTGAGCAGAGGATATCTTCTCTTTTCTGATTAGCAGAGATCTAGCAGGATAGGGGGAATATTCCAGTCCCTACTGGTACACCATGGGTTTATCCATCTTCCCAGAGGGGAGGCCTGACTTCCTGGGGAATTTTCATCCCCTTTCTCTGCACAAGAAGGTCCATTCCACGCCGAGCGTGGCATCCCTCGGTGCCCAGGAAGAAAACCACATCCAGTAATTACATTAAGGCAAGACAGATAATTGCCTCGTGCCTGGAATCTCTAAGCAGGGCCACTTTCTGGAAGAGCCATCCCCGAGCTGTGATTTCAGCGGGGACAGAACAAGCCCGCGTTCCCTGCGCTCCTGTCAGACGAGCAGCAGTTCCTCCGACAGCCAGGATTTTTGTGGCACTGGCTGTGAGTCATAATTGAGGGAGTGTTATTCTTAAAACAGAGGAAGAGTGCTGGAGAAAGGAGGTGTTAGACAGAAGAGAACCAAACCCCCTTTCACTGCTCCATCTGCTGTCTTGCGGCGCCTTTTGCTACCAAACATTTACAAATTGACGGGTTTTATTTCAAATTTTGCTCCGCTTCTTCAAAGTTCCTTCTTTTTGAAGAGAGAATCAGGTGGCATAGCCTTTCTCTTATATAATAGCTAGATTTTCCATGGAGAGCAGCAGTTTCTCCAGTGCATCCTCCTGCCAGGACAGTGAGGTTCCTCCTGAGTGCACTCACAGGTTGCTGCTCAAAGAGGCTGCAGGAAATGCAGCCCTGGCGTCAATCTGCTCCTCTGCTTTAGCCTGCTTTGTTCTGCAGGGGGCCAGGGACAGTGCAGGGCCAGATCCGGGGTGGGAATTGCTCTGCTAGGATAAAACACGGCTCTTTCTGTGCCGGGAAAGGATTTGCAGCTCCATCTGTGCTGAGGGCACAGCACGACACAGCCCCTGCAGAGGCTCCTCCACAGCAACTGCTTGTCCTCCTGCTGTTGGTCAGACAGCCCTGGCCAGCTCCTGCTGAGCCCATTCCCATTCCCATTCCCATTCCCATTCCCATTCCCAGGGTGCTGGAGCTGTGTGTGCTCGTGGCCACAGCCCCAGCCCTCCCTGAGTCACTCACGCTCTCGGGTCTCTGTGCCCCAGTTCTGCAAATGTTCCTGCACAGCCATCACTGCACTCAGCACAAGAGACCTGCCACGCTCACTGCAAGCCTGAACTGATGTTCTTAAAAACCTGATTCCTCTCTAAAATTGGTCTGTGATGGGCTGGTAAGTGATTTGGTTCGTTTGCCCCTCTCACACACACAAAAAACACGCCTGCACCGCCGCTTTTAAATTTAACTCCAGTGTTCATCTCCAGCTGTTTCCCGGGCCACAGCCATGAATGATTGCTGCTCCTGCCCGCTGCAGGCATGAATAAAAAGGTCAGGGCTGGTGGGGAGGATTAAGCTCTGGCTCAGCTGTTTGCATTCTCACACAGAGCACGGGCTGTCCGTCCATCTGTCCATCAGCCACACTCACCACCCGACAGGTGAGGAGCTCAGGGCTGGGAACGATCCAGTCACGCTCCTACAAAGCCAAAGATCTGAAACCACTCTCTGTGGTTTAAAAAAAAAGCAGCACTTACAGCAAATCCTCCGAGCAGCCCCTCGGATCAGTGGAATTATCCCTGCAGGGATCTATAAATGCAGACTGGCACGGGAACGGTCTCCCCGGAGACCGGGGAAGGGTGGATGGGAGAACACCTCAATCTGTAAATGCTGTCTGAGGCTTTCCTGGTAGATTGGAACATTTTCTTCCCACGCCTGCCCGAGGAGATGAAGGAAGGCAGTTTATGGGCACTTAGCACATACACTGAGAGAAAAGAGGGAAAAAATCCACGGGGCATGGACCAGACCCACCCTCCTGGCTCCCCACCTGAAGTATTTCACTAATTCATGGCCTTTCGTACCTCCAGAAGCGAAAGCTGTGGCTATTTTAGGACTTTCTCATGCTTGCACTTCTGTTACAGCCCATGGGAGGCTTCTAATCTATTTCTGTATATCAGCCATCAGTTCTCTCCTGACTTCCTTATCGAATGTGAAAAACAATCAATAATTCACTCAGGCTCTGCATTCCCATTTGAGTGCACCGTAGCTGGGATTTAAATGTATTTCCAGGGCTGTAAAACAAGCAGATATCCTGAACTGCCCTTTTGTGTGTGACAGCACCTCCTGCCATCCAGAGGAGTTTGATTCCCCCAGCTGTTAAATCTGGGACAAAATACTACCCTTTTGTTCTATATTAAGACCACGGAGTAACAGCAGCTGACTCCCCAACCTCTGTCCTCCTGCACAGAAGAATTAACCTCGTGGGTGAAGAATTAACCCCTGGCATGGGCTTTTCTCATGGGAAGTCATTAAGAAAAGCCAGATCTCCTTAACTGCTCTCCTGCAATTAGTGGTGAACTGGAGGTGCCCGTTGCCTCCCTTCCCATCCCATCCCATCCCATCCCATCCCATCCCATCCCAGGGCCCTCCCCACGGGCTGTAGCTCGAGGCTCACCTGTGATTCCCTTCCTCAGCTTCATTCGGGCTCAAAAAGCAGCTCTGGAATCCTCCTGTCCCTCCCCACAGATGCTGTCACATCCCAGGGACAAACCCCCACCCTTGCACCGCTCTGGGCCCAGTTTATTGCTGGGTGGTTCAGGACCCAGTGCCCTGAGGAGTTTACAGCAACCACAGAGGGTGTTCAGAGGGAGACACCCCCAGTGCCACGTCCCCCACTCGAGAGATCTGCCTGGACCCTTCTCCCTACCACACTGAGCCTCGAGAGCCAGGGGCAAGGACACCAGCCTATCAAACAGATCCCCAAAAAACGTCTTTTCTCTGGGAATCCACAGCCCAGAGGCTGCCCTTCCCCATATCCTCTGGTCCCTGTGTGTCACCTTCGGGTGTCATCAGCACAGTGAGGAGGGCAGAGCGTGTGGCAGCCACACATGTCCTGCTCATGACTTCATCTCCTCCAGCAGCCCTGGAAAAAAAACCCAAAACAAAACAGCAACAAAAGCAAACAAAACCGATTCCAAATCCCCAATCCTGCAGAACTGTGGCCCTGTTGTTATTCATGGATCTTCAATTGTGCTCCTTGGTGAATTTTAATGTGCAGTCCATTTTCTTCCCACTAATCCCACATTAGGCTGGAAGCCCCGATAGACTGAACATTTGCCCTCCTTTAGCTCTTCACTCCCTGCAGCTCCCGCTGTCCCCAGGCACTGTCCTTGTCCCAGCTGGGCTGACAGCTAGGCCAGCCAAGGCTGGAGTGTTTTCCCATCGGATACTCCAGCTCTGGGCATCCCTGGCAAAGGCAGCAGGGCACACACCCCCTGGGAACAGCAGCTGTTTATTCTGCCCAGCACTTGGCAATCCGCTGAGCTGTGCAGCGCTGCAGACAACGCCTGTCTGGGACTCCTTAGAGCTGTGCTCTCGCAAATCCCGTTTTTCCAGCTAAAACCACCTCCACCAGTCACCAGGAACAAGTGGAATCCCTTCAGGAAATTCTCCTTTCCAAGGAATGACCGGTGAGTGACACACAAGAACAAACCACAGCCAGTTCTGCGCCGCCACGGGGGCTCAACAGACTTACCTGAAATTATATTGAGGTCTGAAATCCACACAGGACCATGAGACACTCCAACCCAACCTTCTGAAAAACCCACTTTGAGCCTGTTCTTTCACTACCAAACTCAGTAATTTGTTCAGCTGCAGTGATGCTGCCAGAGGTGGGTGAGGAAACCATCGCTTGCCTCAGAACTCGTCTGCCAGCTCTGCCCCGGGGAGTGGAGTCCCCCCCAAACTCAGGCAAGATGCTCTTTTTGTGTGAAAACTGCTCAGAATCCCCCCAGCCCTGCCCTTCCACGTGTCTCCCAGAACCCTCATTAGATGGAAAAACAAACCCTGTACAGTTCTCAGCTATAAAGTTCTAAAAATATGGGAATTGTGAGGCCTGAGTGCTGTTGAGAACCTCTCTGGCCCTGACTACAAACGCTCCCAGTGGCCACGAATTCCACATGGCTTGCAGCTCCAGGGGTAATATTATTTCTTTTCCAGGACACACAGAACATCTTTAGTGTTTTAAGGAGTTGTTTTTCCAAGGATTCCAGCCCTGGGGAGAGTTTTGCTGGCATTAGTGCCTCAGGCAGGCAGGGAGAGGCAGGAACGAATCCGCCTGGAAATCTGGTTGGACTTAAACAACGCTGACCTTCTGAGAAGTGCGGAGTCCCAACCAGGCCTGCAAATCCCATCTGTTTCTTATTTCTATAACAGGCAAGCTAAAACCCTAAATCCACCCAGCTCTGAGCTCTGAATCCAAATTTTGCAGCCTGAGCCCGTTCCCGGCAGTGCTGACTGCTGGCCCAGCACGGGCTCGCTCCCTAAACTGAACCCTGGGATTTGTAGGGAGCTGATGGTTAATCTGGGAAGGTACTCATGGCCTGATGAACAAATTGACCCACTTCTCTGCTCCCTATAAAGTTGTTATCCCAACACTCCTGGTGTTTGAAGGGTTAACTGATGTCTGAGAGCCACTCAGATGCTCCTCCTAATAAAAAAATCTCCCTCCTAGTTATTATAGTGAGTTACAGTTTGATGTAAAAAAACCCCAAACCCTAATCTAGAAAGCAAGCAGCTTTTTAGCTTTGTGAAAAATGAAAGTGAGAAAATTCAGGGAGGAAAAAAAAAAAAAAAAAAAAAAAAAAAAGCCTTGTGTGTATCCTTTAATTCCCAAGAACAAAGCTGGGGAAGGCTGGTCCCCAAGCACGCCTGGAATTTGGCAAAGCCATTCCCATCAGCTCAGAACAAACCTTTTAAATACAGAATGGGCTCCAGGACAATTGGGATTAGAAAAATAAGCTTGGAACGGCCAGGGTCCTAATTAATTTCCATCCATCCACCCACCTTTGCACTGAACACCGGGGGTTGATGCTGCCCTGGCTGCTGGGGAGTTATTGAATTTGGGAAGCAATTACTCAGGATCAGCCTTTGTTTGGAGAAGGATCCCTGTCCATCCTCACTGATGGCTCCTGATCTCACCCAAGTGGAGCATTTCCTGAGCACATCCAAACCATCCTTCACTCTGCCTGTTCAGCTCAGCCAAAGCTTTCACGACTCCAGAACTGGGTGTTTTGCTGGCTTTGAACTGGATTTGCTCCCTGACAGCTGATGTGCCCTCTGTTCCCTTCACAGGCACTGAGGGAGAGCTTGGTCTGCTGAGATTGGAGGGGTTTTTTTTTGGGAGGTGAGAATCTTGGTATTTAGAACAACTGAGAGCATGAACCTCTGGCACCTGAAAATGAGTTCATTAAATATTCACCTCCTTTTTTGGCTGAGCACAGCTGAGGGTTGGCCTGACCAGGTAGAGCCAAAAAGCCTCCTGTTTGTTGGGGATGGTCATTCCTGTTTCCCAGCACAGCATCACTCTTTTTTTTTTGATTAATCAGTGGGTGGGGTTTCGTTTTCTCCTTTCTGAGCAACTCTGGCTGGCACAGCCACCCCACAGCCAGGTTTGTTTTCCCTGAGACCTGCAGGAATTTTTGCACAAACATCTGGAATTTAAACATCCAGGAATTTAAAAAAAAAAAAGTCCCAATTCCTGCACTTTTCACTCGGAGTTTGCTCAGCTGGGCACAGGCTGTGCCAGCCTGGGTCTCCCTGGATCCCCCTTGGCAGAAAGGAGGTGGAAAAGCAGAGGAAAACAGACATTTTTTTACATCCAGGTGACATCCAAACCATTTTGGTGCCTGTGTTTTACCCACAGAGCCCCCCACTGTGCCAACCATGGACATCCTTCCCAAGCTGGAGCTGCTCGGGCACCACATCCTTCCTCCCACCCCTCTCCTGCCCACATGACGAGGCTGCTGGGATGGGAATGGGATTTCCAGTACCTGCTGCTCTTTGTGAGGAGCTAAAAATAAAGAAACATCTGCTAAAAATAATGAATGAACAGGGGAAAAAAAAAAAGACAAAAAAAAAAAAAAAAAAAAAAAAAAAAAAAAAAAAAAAAAAAAAAAAAAAAAAAAAAAAAAAAAAAAAAAAAAAAAAAAAAAAAAAAAAAAAAAAAAAAAAAAAAAAAAAAAAAA